>NC_077230.1:376667574-376909461 GCF_027887165.1 Monodelphis domestica | reverse complement strand
TTACGGAGTCTCTGAAGGTCATGTCCCACTGACCATTATTGACTAGGTAGCAGGACAGGATTCCTGAGCCTCCCTGGTACTTAGTACCGGTGACTCCTCCATTAGCCATGACCCAGGGGCACTTAACACTGGTTTACCTCAAATTTAACTGAGAGGTCAGGGGATTTTTCCTGGTCTCTTTCCTCCATACAGCCACCCATTGCCCAGAGAGACCTAGAGTTCTCCAGGAGACTTGGGCAAGGTGGGCCAGAACAAATAGAGAGCACGGAATGCTGGGTATTAGATGACGTGTTCTGTTCTGGGCTCCACAACTTAACTTTCATCAAGATTCATAGGCTCATAGACTTAGAGTTATAAGACACCTTAGAAGTTATCCCACTTTTGACAAAAGCTTTTGAGAAGCAGTGTGATGTAATGAATGGATCACTGGGACTTGGAGTCAGGGATACCTGAATTCAGGATCTCACCTCAGTCTCTAAACTTGCTATTGTAGTTTGGGGCAAATTACTTAATCTATGCCTCTCTTTCCTCATGTGTCAAATGATGAGATTGACTTCTAAGGGCTTTTCTAGCTTTAAACCTATAAATCTAGTCCAGTCCCCTCATTTTACAGATCAAGGCTGAGGTTTAGAACCAGGTCAGACAGGTAGCAGAGGCAGGATTTAACTCAGGTTCTCTGACTCCTTATTGACCACTGCCATTCTATGCCCCCTGGAAATATCATTTCCTTCTTGACCTCAGCTTCCCTATCATTGAAAAGAAGGATTTAGTCTAGACTGAAAAGCTTCTTTTCCCCAAGATTCTTTCCAGCTCTAATAGTCTCGGACCTTTTTCCAGTTTCATGATATCTTGTGTTACAAAGTACTCTTAAATTTTTATATTTTATTTTTTTCTTTAATGACATAAAAGCAATTTTTTAACATTTGGTTTTTAAATTTTTGAGCCAAATTCTCCCTCCCTTTCCATCCCCCTTCTCTCAGATGGCAAGCAATCTGACAGATTTCACATGTGTAATACCAGATTTTGCATGTGCAAAAAAAAAAAAAATATATATATATATATATATATATATATATATATATTATTTTTTATGGAGGAGATATTTTGAACAAAAAAAATGAAGAAAGTGAACATTGTATGTTTTGGTCTGCATTCAGACTCTATCAACTCCTTCTCTGGAGGTGGATGGCATTTTTCAGCATGAGGGGCTCTTAAAGAAATGTTCCCGGTGAGGAATCTAGTCCCTCTCCTTCCTTTCCCCACTAAAGCTTATAGGATGTGGCCATGCCCCTCACTTTCTCTGTCTTTGCCAATGGGAAGAGTGTGGGACATCAGCTACTATCTCCTGAGCTCCCATCTGCCTTTGTCTGTCTCAAAAGGAGCCACAGGAGGGCAGAGTTTCCCTTCTCCAGTTTCGTTGACAAAAGCCACTAGACTTGCTTTGGTCAGCACTGATCTGAGATGATATTTATATACAAATAAACTCCTACTATATTATTAAAAAATATATATGTTTGAAATCCCACTATATAGTGGTATATAATATATTATATATAATGGGATATGATACATGGTGGGATATAATATATATAGTGGGATATATTATATATGGGGGAGGGTGTTATATATGGTGGGATGTAATATATAATGTGATATATATTATATATCTATTATGGGATATAATATATATGGTAGAATATAATATATACAGTTTGGGATTTTTTATATATATATATATATATATATATATATATACATATATAAAATCACTCAGCTGATAAATGTCTGAAGTCGGGATTTGAACTTGGATCTTCCTGACTCCAGACTTATATCTAGCTGTCTCTGTCCTACCTCTTTTGTTTTTATAGATGAGTAAAATAAGGTTTTGAGAGGGCCAAAGCCACACTTCAGCTGGTAAGGGCTAGGCAGTGGGGGCTAAGTGACTTGCCCAGGATCACACAGAAGGTTTCTAAGACCAGATTTGAACCCAAGATTTCCTATTTCCAGGTGGCCACCTACCTGCCCTGACCTGAGTTTTTGAAAGAAGCAAGGGAAACAAAGAGGCAGCTAGGTGGTACAATGGCAAGAGTTCTAGGGCTAGAGCCAAGAGGATCTGAGTTAAAATTTAGCCTCAAATACTTACTAGCTGTGTGACCCTGGGCAAGTCATTTAACCCTGCTTGCCTCAGTTCCTCATCTGTAAAATGGGGTTAATAATAGCATCTACCTCCCAGAATTGTGGTGGAGATCAACAGCAAATCTGAATGTGCTCCATAAATGCTAGCTATCATTATTAGCTGTTATTATAAGAGTGAGAGCACCACGGGCATGGAGGGCAGCTGGTGCAACATTACAGAGGTGGGAAATGGTGTATTATTTGCTGAGAATGGCAAATAGGCTGGTAAAGCTGGTAAATCGTGCAGGGAATGGCAGTAGCAGAAGCGGGGTAAAGGATAAGAGAGATAGAAAGATAGGGAGCTTTGTGAAGGGCTTTAAATGCCAAAGGTATTACTATTTGATTCTGGACGGGGACCCATGTTTCCTGGCTAGGGTTTTCATAGAATTGTGTGTCCTGGCTGGATATATTAAAAGAGTTTGGAGAAGGTCCCCTGCCCTGGGATCAACCCCAGAAGGGAACTAGGCTGCTTCTGTCCCTCCTTAGGCTCCCACACTCACTACGGGCTCTTTGGTGAGGCTGTGATGGCTGTGGATGCCAAGCTGGCAGGGATGCCTGTGTTAGGCTAATGTTGTGGCTGGGAGAACTGGCCCCAGAGTCAGCAAGCCCTAAGTTCTCAGATCGAACCCGAGACATTTCCTGGCTGATGAATGTCTCTGATGGTAATAGCACCTGCCTCAGTGGGTTCCTGTGAGTCTCCAATGTGATAATTGTACATAAAATGCTCTGCAAGCATTAAGATGCTCCATAAACCCGTGTTACGATTGGACCAGCTTCTTGCTCTGTAGTGGAGGAATCTGAGACCCAGAGGGGGGAGGATGGGCCTGGCACAGTAAGGGGATTCATTCATTAGTGGCCCACCCAGGTCTTCTGGTGCCTGGCATGATGCTTCTTGAATGGGACCAGGCTGCCCTGATTAAATCACACCCTGAGGTTTTGAGGTCCCTCACTTAACCCAGGAGAAGGGGAACTGTCCAACAGTCCAGGAGTAGTCTGTATGATTCCTGGCTTGCCTGATGCATATATACTGGAATGGCAGGATTGGAGAGTGGAAAGAGCCCTGGGATTGAGCATCCTGTATCTTTTGTGGTGTTGCCATGAATGTGTGACCCGGGGCAAGTAATTTAATTGCTTCCAGCCTCTGTTTTCTTATCTGTAAGATAAGTGCTCACTTACACTATGTCTCTTAGGTTCAGAGCTGAAAGGGCCCTTAGACACCTCCTAGTCCAACCTCCTGTTTACCAGTGAGGAAATTGAGGCTAAGAGCAATTACATGACTTGCCCCAGGTCACACAGGTGGTAGATAGCAAAGCTGTGATTTGACTTCAGGTTCTATGACTTTGAATCACTTTCCAGAATGACTTCCCTTGATCTTTTGTTCTATGTTCTAAGGCCTTCCCCAATTCTGACAATCTGTGTTCTAAGGCCCCAGCAGCTCTGAGAGTCAGGATTTTGAGGTCCCTTCCAGCTCTGACTTTCTGGGCTCTAGGTTTCTCTCCCAGCTCTGACATTCTCTGTTCTAAGCTTTCTTCCCAGCTCAGATATACTGGGTTCTAATCTTTCATTCCAGCTCTGACATTCTAAGTTCTAAGCCTCCCTCCCAGCTCTGACATTCTGAGCTCTAATCTTTCCTCCCCTTCTCTAACGTTCTGGACTCTAAGCTTTCCTCATAACTCTGACATTCTGGGTTCTAAGCTTTCTTCCCAGCTCTGACATTCTTTGTTCTAAGCTTCCCTCCTAGCTCTGACATTTTCTGTTCTAAGCTTTCTTCCCAGGACTGATATTCTAATCTTTCATTCCAGCTCTGACTTTCTGGGCTCTAGGTTTCTCTCCCAGCTCTGACATTCTCTGTTCTAAGCTTTCTTCCCAGCTCAGATATACTGGGTTCTAATCTTTCATTCCAGCTCTGACATTCTAAGTTCTAAGCCTCCCTCCCAGCTCTGACATTCTGGGCTCTAAGGTTTCCTCACAACTCTGACATTCTGGGTTCTAAGCTTTCTTCCCAGCTCTGACATTCTAAGTTCTAAGCCTCCCTCCCAGCTCTGACATTCTGGGCTCTTATCTTTCCTCCCATTCTCTAACATTCTGGGCTCTAAGGTTTCCTCACAACTCTGACATTCTGGGTTCTAGGCTTTCATTCCAGCTCTGACATTCTAAATTCTAAGCCTCCCTCCCAGCTCTGACATTCTGGGCTCTTATCTTTCCTCCCATTCTCTAACATTCTGGGCTCTAAGGTTTCCTCACAACTCTGACATTCTGGGTTCTAAGCTTTCTTCCCAGCTCTGACATTCTAAGTTCTAACCCTCCCTCCCAGCTCTGACATTCTGGGCTCTTATCTTTCCTCCCATTCTCTAACATTCTGGGCTCTAAGGTTTCCTCACAACTCTGACATTCTGGGTTCTAGACTTTCATTCCAGCTCTGACATTCTAAATTCTAAGCCTCCCTCCCAGCTCTGACATTCTGGGCTCTAATCTTTCCTCCCATTCTCTAACATTCTGGGCTCTAAGGTTTCCTCACAACTCTGACATTCTGGGTTCTAGGCTTTCATTCCAGCTCTGACATTCTAAATTCTAAGCCTCCCTCCCAGCTCTGACATTCTGGGCTCTAATCTTTCCTCCCATTCTCTAACATTCTGGGCTCTAAGGTTTCCTCACAACTCTGACATTCTGGGTTCTAGGCTTTCATTCCAGCTCTGACATTCTAAATTCTAAGCCTCCCTCCCAGCTCTGACATTATGGGCTCTAATCTTTCCTCCCATTCTCTAACATTCTGGGCTCTAAGGTTTCCTCACAACTCTGACATTCTGGGTTCTAAGCTTTCTTCCCATCTCTGACATTCTAAGTTCTAAGCCTCCCTCCCAGCTCTGACATTCTGGGCTCTAATCTTTCCTCCCATTCTCTAACATTCTGGGCTCTAAGGTTTCCTCACAACGCTGACATTCTGGGTTCTAAGCTTTCTTCCCAGCTCTGACATTCTAAGTTCCAAGCCTCCCTCCTAGTTCTGACATTCTGAGCTCTAAGTTTTCTTTCCAGCTCTGACATGTGGCCACTTGGTGAGATCCCAGGGAACCATCAGTTTTCCTGGGAGTCCCAAGTCTGTTGTTCCTAAAACATGTAGCATTTTGAATCAGTGCTGCTTCACTGCTGGGCCCACAACAGTTATTATATCATTACTCGTAATTAGCGTTTAGAGACAGGAGGGTTACCCCGACAAGGCCCTTTTGTGTGGCAGCAGAAATAGCAGCAGAAAGCCGTGCTGGGGTGGTGTTTGGCAGACAGCACCCACCCAGCAAGCCCTGGCTTTGAAAATATGCTCAGCAGAAGCAAGATTTTGTTCCTTTTATTACAAATTTTTGTTGTCTCCACCCCCAGCCAAAGTTGGAAGGCATCATTGAGTCAATTAGGCAGCTGCCTGGGAGCAAAAAGTGGGGGATGGCTAGGAGCCAAACATGCCTGGGTGCCTATCTCCACTGCTGTCACCATGGCACAGTGGGCCCCTGGCCTGCTTGTTCCTGCTACTCTGTCTCTTCTTCTAGCAGATTTCCCTCTTTTCTCAATATTTCCCCCCTATTCTTCTGGCTTGATGCTGTGGCTCATCCTCACAGAGCCAAGAGATAAAAGAGATTTAGAGGTCATCTATATGACCTCGTCTTGCAGAGCAGAAAACTGAAGTTTAAATAAATAAGGAAAATTACTTGTTCAAGGTCACCCAGCAGAGTCAGTATTGGTACTCAGGTCCAATAATTCCAAATCCAGTTCTCCTACTGTGCCACACATTATTTCTTTTTCTGAGGCTCAGATCGCTGGTGTTCAGTATTAAAAGCTTTTGAGAGCATCTTATCCAGATCCTTTGCTTTTTACAAATCTGGAAACTGAGGCTTAGAGAGGGAGGAAGTTTCTTGCGTAAGGTCATTGACTTAAGTTTTATTTATTTATTTATTTTTAATGAACCTTTATCTTCTGACTTGGAATCAATACTGTGTATTGGTTCCAAGGCAGAAGAGTGGTAAGGGCTAGGCAATGGAGGTTAAGTGACTTGCCCAGGGTCACACAGCTGGGAAGTGGCTGCGGCCACATTTGAATCTAGGACCTCCCATCTCTAGGCCTGGCTCTCAATCCACTGAGCTACCCAGCTGCCCCCAAGTTGTTTGTTTTTTAATGACAATGAATGGGCCTCTCAATTTTGAACCTGGAGTTTTTTTTTTTAATTAAACCCAGAAAGTCTCTGACCCTGATTTTATTTGTCTTTACCGAGGCTGCTCACCAGTTGTTTTCGGGGGCTCTTGGGTACATCTGGTTATGTTTCTAGGGGAAGGAAATCCCAATGATCTTGCCCCAGCCATGGGCTGGATAGGAGGAGATGGTCCTATAGCTTTCGCCTCCTTTGGTCTGTCTGTTCCTTTTGGATTTTCCTACAAGAAAGATGATCTTTGGGCTTTGCTTCCCAGTTTATATAGAGAACCAGGCCAGTGGGGTACTGGCCCTGGGGGTGGGGTGGTGAGAAAGGTAACCCTCAACTTCCTCTCTCTCCTCTAGCCAAGGATCTTTTTCACTTTCACTATAAATACTGCCCTATCTGTCAGCTTCTATGTAGGCTCCAAAGAACTTAGATGATACCAGAGTGTCAGGGCTAGGTGGCCCTTAGAACACAGAATGTTAGAGCTGGAAAGACCCTTAGAATAGAGAATATTAGAGCTGAGAAGGGCTTTAGAACACAGGGTGTCAGAGATAAATGATTTCTCCAAGGTCACACAAGCCAGGCCAGCACTAGAACCCAGACAAGGAGGTAGGGAAGGACTGGATCTGCCTGAGCTTTTCAGATAGGGTGAGGATTTTTTTTTATTCTGAGCTTTTAACTTCTCATTTGAAAGAAGATTCAGATAATGATGAGGCTGATACATGCCCTGATTCCATTCATTTGGGCAGAGGTTTCGTTCCCAAAGAACACCCACAGCCATTAGCTTTTTTGATCTCCCATCACTTTTGGAAATCAGGAAGGGCAGGGATTGTCCCCATTTAATAGATGAGGAAACTGAAGTTCAGAGATTTATGAAGTACTTGGTGATCAGCCAGAGGTAGGCTGGATACCTTGGTGGTGGCTCCCCTGGATTAGGATCTTTCTACTTCTCATCACTCTCCCTTCCATCCTCAGGGAATCTAGGATTTCAGTTCCCTCCTCTGATTTCAGTGCCCTAGAACTACAATTGAAATCTGTTTCTGAACTCTTCTCTGGGGATAGAAAGGATCACAGGATCAGAGACCTAGATCTGGAAGGGACCATCCAATTCAATTCTCATTTTACTCAGGGAGAAACCGAGGCCCAAGGCTGTTGTGACTCATTGAACCCCACTGAATGCTGGAGGTGGTATCATGGATAGAGTACTGGGCCTGGAGATGGGAATTCCTGGGTTCAAATCTGGCTTCAGACATTTCCTAGCTTTATGACCTTGGGCAAATCACTTAATCCCAATTACCTAGCCTTTACTGACCTTTTGCTTTGGAATCCATACTTCGTATCAATTCTAAGACAGAAGATAAACATTTTAAATTAAAAAAAAGTTTATTGATATTTTTATATTTTTATCAGTTATTTCAATCTGCCTTCCAGATTGAATCTTTTTCTTTTTCTTCTTCTTCTTCTTCTTCTTCTTTCTTTCTTTCTTTCTTTCTTTCTTTCTTTCTTTCTTTCTTTCTTTCTTTCTTTCTTTCTTTCTTTCTTTCTTTCTTTCTTTCTTTCTTTCTTTCTTTCTTTCTTTCTTTCTTTCTTTCTTTCTTTCTTTCTTTCTTTCTTTCTTTCTTTCTTTCTTTCTTTCTTTCTTTCTTTCTTTCTTTCTTTCTTTCTTTCTTCCTTTCTTTCTTCCTTTCTTTCTTCCTTTCTTTCTTCCTTCCTTCCTTCCTTCCTTCCTTCCTTCCTTCCTTCCTTCCTTCCTTCCTCCCTTCCTTCCTTCCTTCCTCCCTCCCTTCCTTCCTTCCTCCCTCCCTCCCTCCCTCCCTCCCTCCGTCCCCTCCCTCCCTCCCTCCCTCCATCCCCTCCCTCCCTCCCTTCCTCCCTTCCTCCATTTTTTTTTCTTCATCTTCCCTGTAGCCAGAAGAGGCTGACTGGGAGCCAGTGATCAGTTTTTTAGGATCAGGTCTGCAAATTTAAGTCTTTCTCTCCCACCCCCAAGCAGACTGAGGGCTAGTCATTGTTGAATCTAATCAACCTATAAACAATGAGCAAACTGTTATTAAGTGCTTAGTGTGTGATAGTGTCTGATAGGGCAAAAATAGATTAATTCCACAGTGTCCCCACAGTGTCCCCACAGTCCAAAGAGCAGTGCCCCCACCACAAATTCAGGAACAGCTGTGCCTCTAATCTCTCTGTGTCCCAGATTCTGGGAGGATTCCTTTGGATTCAGAATCTGTTAGGCCAGAGTCAATCCCCCTCTGCCTGATTTCATCCCCTTATAGGTCTCTATAAATCTCATCTCCTGAAGAGGCCTTTCCTATTCTTCTCCCCATAGGGAAGAGAAGGGAAGGTTTAGGACTTGCTTTTAATTTTTTCCTCTTTCAGCTCTCATAAAGCCCTTATGAACTTGGTCTGAGTGGTGCCTACTGTGGCCTGGGAGGCAGAAGGCATGAAATACTTAGTCACTGTCAGTGTCATTGAATTGAAGGAGGGGGAGAATATCAGAGGGAGGCTGGAGGAGGCTCAGCTGGCAGGTATAGGGACCTTGAAGGGTCAAGGTCTGGAGTTAAAGCAGCTGCCTATTCAGCTGAGGCACCATTATCTTAGGAGGGAGGGAAGGGAAATAATCTTTCCCAGAACCCTAGAGGCCAGATTGGGGTCCTGAACCCCAGATTCTCAGGGGAGCCTCTGTAGGACAAGGCTGGGCCTTTAAGTGTGCAAGGACATCTGGCTTTGAGTGCCACTTATGGAGACTGAAGACGGCTGTGCAAAAGACATGGGGAGGTCCTTAGTCAGCAGCCCTAGGCAACACTTTGGGGCCAGGGATCTCATACTCTCCCTTGCCTCTCAGTGCATTGTCTTAGAATTGGTTATTGGGGCACTGTCCTTCTGTTCATTTTTATTACATTCACTTTTTTTTGCTTGTTTTATTTTTTCTTTCCATCTTTCCTTTCCCCCTTCTTTGAGGAGGCAAGTAATCTGTTATATATTATAGATTATATATGTAAATTATATATGTACACACATATATTATACACATGTAGTCATGCAAAGCATGACATTAGCCATGTTGCAAAAGGAAACAACCCTCCCTCCCAACTACCCCCCACCAAAATAAGGAAAGTAAAAGAAGTAAGCCTTGATCTGCATTCAGACTCCATCAGTTCTTTCTCTGGAAGTAGAGTTCATCATGAGTTCTTTGGAATTGTCTTGGATCACTGTATTGCTGAGATTAGCTTAATTATTTACAATTGAACATCATACAATATTGCTATTACTAGGAACAGCATTCTCCTGGTTCTGTTCGCTTCACTTTGCATCAGTACATAAGTCTTTGCTTGTTTTTCTGCAAGCATCCTGCTCCTCATTTCTTAGAGCATAATAGTATTCTATTTCAATCATATATTACAGCTTCTTCAGCCATTTCCCCAATTGTTGGGCATCTCTTCAATTTCCAATTCTTTGCCTTCACAAAAAGAGCTGCTGTAAACATTTTTGTACATATGGATCTCTTCTCCCACTTTTTTTCTTTTTTCTTTTTGGGATACAGAGCTAGTAGTGGTTTTGCCAAATCAAAGGTTATACATAGTTTTGAAAAAAACAAAACCCTTACCCTCTGTTCTAGAATTGCCATTAAGTAAGAGTGGTAAGGACTAGGCAATTAGGGTTAAGGGATTTGTCCAGTATCACACAGCTAGAAAGTGTCTGAGACCATATTTGAAGCCAGGTCCTCCCAAATCCAGGCTTGGCTCTCTATCCCCTGAGTTTTCTAGCTTCCCTAAGGTATATATAATTTTATAGCCCTTTGGATGTAGTACTAAATTGCTCTCTAGAATGGTTGGATCAGTTCACAACTCCACCAAGAGCACATTAATGTCCCAATTTTTCAACATCCTCTCCAACATTTGTCATTTTCTTTTTCTGTCATATTAACCAATCTAATAGATGTGAAATGTACCTCAGAGTTTTTAAATTTGCATTTCTCTAATCAATAATGATTTAGAGCATTTTTTCATATGACTATAGATAGCTTTGATTTCTTCTCAAAACTGTCAGTTCCTATCCTTTGACTATTTGTCAATTGGGAAATGACTTGCATTCTTATCAATCTGACTCATTCTCTCCATATTTGAGAAAGGAGGCCTTTATTAGAGAAACTTGCTGTAAATCCCCTCATCCCTAATTTCCTGTTTTCCTTCTAATCTTGGCTACTTTGGTTTTATTTGTGCAAAAACCTCTTAATTTAGTGCCATAAAATTATTTATTTTTTATCTTTTGCTAGGTAATAAATCCTTCTCATATCCATAGATCTGACATACTGTTACATGCTCCCTTAATTTGTTTATATTACATTCACTTGTAGTGGGCTTTGTGAACAGTTCCTTCCTTCCTTCCTACATTCCTTCCTTCCTTCTCTCTCTCCCTCCCTCCTTTTTCTCTTTTTCTGTCTCTCTCTTTTTTCCCCCCTTATGATCTTAGAATCAATTTTGAGTATTGGGTCCACGGCAGATGAGCAGTGAGGGCTAGACAGTTAAGTGACTTGCCCAGGGTCACATACCTAGGAAGTGCTTGAGGCCAGATTTGAACCTGGGTTATTCTGACTCCAGGCCTGATACTTTATATACTCAGCTGCCCCTGAACATTTCATCTATATAAGAAACTATAATATATAGGCTGTCCCAAAAATCTCAATGTAGTTTTAAGCTTATTTTGAGACATCCTATATAAACTTCTTGATGTCAGGGAATCTGGCTCCCTTCTTTCCTTCCCTCCCTCTGACAATCTGGCAAGTAGCACTTTCCTTCCCAATTTTGTATTTAACTATTCTGTTTGTATATTTGTATTTATTCCTTTTATATTTATGCTGAATGTATTTTTATGTGTGGCCTTGTTGTCTCCTCCAGTAGAATGTCAGCTCCTTGCCAACAGGGATTATTATTTTTTTTTTTGTACTTGTGTCCTCAGTGAAGTCCCTTTTTAGGAGTAGTAGCTGGTGTCTAATAAATGCTTCTTGATTGATTGACACATCTACTATTCATAGTAGGCAAATTGGTAGATAAGGAAAGGAGCTGGCAGAGTTCCTTACTAGAAGGTGGCTTATGAGCTGAGGTTTAAGGGAAGTAAGGGATTGATTCTAAGAGGTAGGGGCTTCCTAGGCAATGGGAGTGGAGGTCCAGAGGCAGGGATGCAGGGGATGGAGAGTTGAGTTTGGAGAACCACAAATAGTCTAATTTGGCTGGGATTTGGAGTGTTCATAAGAGCAACAATGTGCAGTCATCCTGGAAAGGTAGGTTGGAGACAGATGGTGAAGTATGAAGCTGAATTTCTATTTTATTTTGAAGGCAGGAGGGGGCCACTGACATTTCTTTATTGAGGAAGTGACATGGTGTGGGTACCATGGCACCAGGCACAGACTACTGTACTTAGAGCCAGTACATTGCTATTCCCTGTGATGCTGAAAAAGAGCAGTTCTGGGCCAAGATGCCCAAACCATTTTGAATCTCTTTTCTCATCCAGAAAAACTATATAAAATCATTCCCTAGTTCCCAGGTCCTCTGTAAGGCAGGGCAATCCTGACCTTGAAAGGCAGATGATGCAGTGAACAGAGCATTGAGATGGGAATGACCCATCTGGTCTTGGTCTTGGCAAGTCCTTAATCCTTCTCTGGGCCTTGATTTTATGTGCATATAGAGTTGGAATAAACCATGGAAATCATATAGTTCAGCCCCCTTCCTTTTTTATAAGTGACGAAACTGAAGTCCAGAGCTATTAGGTAAGGCCACACAGGTAAAAAGTGGAAAAACCAGAATTTGAACCCACTTATTCTAAGTCCAGTACTTTCCCCAAAGAACTACTATCAATCAACACACGTTTATTAATAAACACATATTATGTATGCCAGCTACTGTATTAAGTGGTGGGGATACAAAGGCAAAGACACAGAGCTTGAATACTAATGGGACACAGCATGTAAGCAAGCGCGCACACCTGTGCGCGGTGGAGGGATAGGGATAGGAATTGGATTTGTGATGTCATTGCCCGGGTGAGGAAACTGTCTTATCAATGCAGGTCAGCATCTCACCTCTAAATTCTAGTCTTGGAGTGCTGCCTAGCACTCTGACTTGCCTAGGCTCACACCTGTGAGTCAGGAGCTGAATGCAGGTCTACTTACCTTTACTGGTCAGCTTTCTAAGTACTGTACCATCCTGCTTGGGGGAATGGGTCTCCTGAGAGGAGGCATCAGGAAGATCTTTATTTAGAATGGTACTTGAACTGAATCTTGAAGGAAACCCAGGATTCTGAAGGTTGGAGGTAAAGAGGGAACACATTCCTCAAGGAATGGAGGATAGCCAATTAAAAACAAAACAAGGGGGGCAGCTGGGTAGCTCAGTGGATTGAGAACCAGGCCTGGAGATGGGAGGTCCTAGGTTCAAATATGACCTCAGCCACTTCCTGGCTGTGTGACCCTGGGCAAGTCACTTGACCCCCATTGCCTAGCCCTTACCACTCTTCTGCCTTGGAGCTAATACACAGTATTGATTCTAAGAGAGAAGGTAAGGATTAAAAAAAAAACAAGAAGGAAGAGGGAATGTGGTTTGTGGAGAGCAGAAAGTAGGTCCAAAGGGGTTGTTAACTTCAGAGTGATGAGGGGAATAATGTGTGAGACTCCTGGTATGGTGGGAAGTTCTATGGTTGGAACTGTGGGATTCTGCTAAGAATCAGAAAGGCAGTTAACAGAAGCCTGCTACTTAGGGGACTGTTTTTTTTAAACATTATTTTATTTGGTAATTTCCAAACATTATTCATTGGAGACAAAGATCATTTTCTTTTCCTCCCCTCCCCCCCCACCTATCCCATAGCTGATGGATGATTCCACTGGGTATCACATGTGTTCTTGATTCAAATCCATTTCCATGTTGTTGGTATTTGCATTAGAGTGTTCATTTAGAGTCTCTCCTCAGTCATATCCCCTCAACCCCTGTAGTCAAGCAGTTGCTTTTCCTCTGTGTTTTTTTTTTTAATTTTAAACATTATTTTATTTGGTAATTTCCAAACATTATTCACTGGAAACAAAGATCATTTTCTTTTCCTCCCCTCCCCCCCCTCCCACCACCTCCCCCTCTCCCATAGCCGACGCATGATTCCACTGGTTATCACATGTGTTCTTGACTCGAACCCATTTCCCTGTTGTTGGAATTTGCATTATAGTGTTCATTTAGAGTCTCTCCTCAGTCATATTCCCTCAACCCCTGTAGTCAAGCAGTTGCTTTTCATCGGTGTTTTTACTCCCACAGTTTATCCTCTGCTTGTGGATAGTATTTTTTAGATCCCTGCAGATTGTTCAGGGACATTGCATTGCCACTAATGGAGAAGTCCATTACCTTTGATTGTACCACAATGTATCAGTCTCTGTGTACAATGTTCTCCTGGTTCTGCTCCTTTCGCTCTGCATCATTTCCTGGAGGTTGTTCCAGTTCCCATGGAATTCCTCCACTTTATTATTCCTTTGAGCACAATAGTATTCCATCACCAACATATACCTCAATTTGTTCAGCCATTCCCCAATTGAAGGGCATCCCCTCATTTTCCAATTTTTTTGTCACCACAAAGAGCGCAGTATGAATATTCTTGTACATGTCTTTTTCCTTATTATCTCTTTGGGGTACAAACCCAGCAGTGCTATGGCTGGATCAAAGGGCAGACAGTCTTTTATCGCCCTTTGGGCATAGTTCCAAATTGCCCTCCAGAAAGGTTGGATCAGTTCAGAACTCCACCTGCAATGAATTAATGTCTCCACTTTGCCACATCCCCTCCAGCATTCATTACTTTCCTTTGCTGTCATGTTAGCCAATCTGCTAGGTGTGAGGTGATACCTCAGAGTTGTTTTGATTTGCATCTCTCTGATTATAAGAGATTGAGAACACTTCTTCATGTGCTTATTAATAGTTTTGATTTCTTTATCTGAAAACTGCCTGTTCGTGTCCCTTGCCCATTTATCAATTGGAGAATGGCTTGATTTTTTGTACAATTGATTTAGCTCTTTGTAAATTTGAGTAATTAAACCTTTGTCAGAGGTTTTTATGAAGATTGTTTCCCAATTTGTTGCTTCCCTTCTGATTTTAGTTACATTGGCTTTGTTTGTACAAAACCTTTTTAATTTGATGTAGTCAAAATTATTTATTTTACATTTTGTGACTCTTTCTAAGTCTTGCTTGGTTTTAAAGTCTTTCCCTTCCCAAGGGTCTGACATGTATACTATTCTGTGTTTACCCAATTTACTTATGGTTTCCTTCTTTATGTTTAAGTCATTCACCCATTCTGAATTTATCTTGGTGAGGGAAGACTGTTGTTAACATTTCAATTTGAGCATATAGGCCTCAGAAATTGGTAATCATTACAAATCAGTGCTTGCTTTATTGTTTGGTTGATTGTCTAGAGACAAGTGATGGAGAGATTATGCTGTAAAGTTATGTTATGGGCACATTTTTTCCCCCTTCTTCCACAGAGTCTGTTAAATATTTGCCAGGATAGGGTAGTGGGTTGGATATGAAGTCAGAGCTGGAAGGATGGTTAAAGATACTATACTTGTACAATTAGATTGCTTTATCGTCTGGGGGGAGGGACAGGAGTGGGGGAGGGAAGGTGGAAAGGACGGGGAAAATTTGGACTCAAAATTTAAGAAAAAAATGTTAAAATTGTTTTTCACATGTAAATGGTGGAAAAGAAAATGTTATTTAAAAAATAAGGATATTGTCCCCCAAACGCGAATAATAAAGGAAGAAACTGAGGCTTAAGGGAAATTTCCGTCCCAAATAACCCTTCTCCAATGCCCTAGGGCTGGGCCTCTTACGGGACGGGCCTGGCGCAGAGTCGGAGACAGTGCCAGGTGCAGGTGCCAGGCTCCCTCCACGTTCCACCAATAGCCAAAAGTGCCGCACTCCAGAGGAGGGCTCAGAGGTGGGGCTACCGCGTTTGGCAGTTCTGCTTCCAGCTGGGTCCCCTTATGTTTCTCTGCCTCTTGCCTGCCGGGTTCTCCCGGGACCGGAACTTTTCCTCCGCCTCCTTCCCTGTGAGGGCAGGCCCGGGTCCCAGCGGGATCGCTCCCCACGTGGGTGCGGCGCGGGGCTAGAACCCGGCCGGGTTTAGAGCTGGGGTTTGGCCCGCGCGTGCGCACGCGCCGTCCGCTCCTTCACCCCCCCCCCCCCTCCTCCCGCCCTTGCCTCCTCCTTTTTCTCTCCCCTCTCCTTACTGGTCTTAGGGAAGGGGGGGGAGGGAGAGCGAAGCCAGAGCTTGGTTTCAGCCAATAGACTAGGGGCCCGTGGGTCCGGCCCCCTCCTTCCCTCGAGCGCGGCCCAATCGGAGTTTACTACAATGTTGTGGGGCCCGGAGGAGGGGGTAAGTTGAGGAGAGGCTGGGGGAGGGGGAGGCGTGCGGGCGCGCGTGAGGGCCGCGAGGCCGGGGCCGCGGCGCCGCCGGGGACGGTCGGCAGGGGGAGGCGCGCGCCAGGCTGCTCTAGCCTTCCTTCCTGCTTCCCTTCCTTCGCTCACTCGCTCGTTCTGGCGGTCGGTTGGTCAGTCAGTCAGTCAGGCGGGCAGCCCGCGAGGCGGCGGCGCCTCCTGCCATTGTTCCTTGGGCAGCTGCGGCGGGAGCGAGAGCGGGAGAGGCGCGAGCATCCCGAGCCACGGTGAGGCGAGGCGGACCAGGGCTGGGGCTGGGGCCCGGGCGGGCGCGGAGCTGTCCCCGAGGGGACGGTCCTGGCGCTGCCGCAGCCTCTTTGTCTGCGGCAGCGCCCCCGGACTCCCTGGGCTCTGTGGCTACGAGGCCCCGCCGCGGGAGGGGGCGCCCGGTCTGTCGCAGGCAAACTGATAGGGAAACTGAGGCCCAGGGGGCGAGGGACTCGCCCAAGGTCACCCCGCAAGTTATAAGACTGGACCTCTGGCGGAGGATCTGGGGCTGGGCTCGAGTCCCTCGTTTTCCTAAGGAGTGCTCCGGGGCTCCCGGGTGTTGGGGCTCAGACCTGGGGGCGGGATGGAGGGAAGCAGGATTTCCAAAAAGTTTCTTCTTCTTTTTCATCCCTCTTCCCCCTGTGCAGGGTCATGCGGGGATGGAGGCTCGGGACTGGCTCAGAAGTGGCACCCCACCTTTCCTAGGTTTCTAGATAGCATTATTAATCTTCTTGAATAATACAGGTCTTATGTTTAGTAACAGTACAGGGCATTTACATAGCACTTTACACATGCCCATCTTGTCTTATCCTCAAAACACCCCTGAGTGGTAGATGCTCTTAGTGCCCCTGTTTTACAGATGAGGTTACTGAGACAGAGTGATTTGGCCATCATCACCCAGCTAGGGACTGGGGTAGGATTGGAACTCGGGACTTATGGACTTCCAAGCCCAGTACTCTTTAATCCTCCACAACACTGAGGTACCTCCAGAACCGGAAGGGACTTCAATGGTGATCCATCTTATCTTAACAGAAGGAAAAATCAGAGGGTCAGAGAAGTTAAGCAACCTGCCCAAGGGTCATCTGGGGCCCATATGGGGCAGAACTGAGATTTGGACCCACATCCTCCAATTCTTAAGACCTGTGCTTTTCCTTTCTCACTCACCATGCTGGCACTATAACCTTTTTTTTTTAAACCCTTATTTTCAATTCTGAGACAAGTATCAGTTCTAAGACAAGAAGATGGGATTAAGTGACTTCCTCGTGGGTCCAAAGCTAGGCAGTATCTGAGGTAATTTTTGAACCTAGGTCTTTCAGACTCTAAGCCTGGAGCTCTATCCATTGTGCTATCTAGCTGCCTTTATAGGTCCCCCCCCCCACCTCCCCCCCATCTCCCATTTTAAATTTAGAATATTTTTCCATGGCTACATGATTCATGATCCCTCTCTCCTCCTTTCCCCCTCCCAGAGCTGACAAGAAATTTCACTGGATTATACATGTATCATTGCACAATCCTGTGCAATTTTATGATTCCCATTTTACAGAAGAGAAAAATGAGACTCAGGAGAGGTGACCTAGCTAGATGTGGGACTGGAACTCTGCAAAGGTTCTGACTCCATAATTGACTATAACATGCTGTTTGCTCTTTTGTGTGTGAGATGAGTGAACTGTAGGCTTTGAAATGCCACAAGATTATGAGATAATAGTTTATATTTATATAGTGTTTTAAAGTTTGCAAAGCACTTTCCTTATGACAAACTTGTTCATGTAATTGTGACCCCTTTTGTGCAGATGAAAAGACTGAGGTACTGAGAGGTCATGACTTATTCATGGTTACACTACAAATTTGAAGCCAGGTCTCTAGAATCAAGAATCCAGGCCTTATCCCCTGTCACCTTCTGTCCTAGTGCTGGTACTTCAGTGGGTAATTTCATGCTATTTCCTAGTGAGATGATTTTGAGCATTTGAGGAAAATACACTTTTAACAATCTCCCAACTTGAGGGATTAAATGTCTATATTCCTTGTTTTTAGAATTCTATGCATAGAGTTATTTACTGTAGCATTGTGACTATACACACACAAATAAATATAAGTTACTAAGGATTGTATTGTTACCTGTGCAGATATTGGATACTAAACTTGTCCTCAGAATTTCATCTTCAAGCTATTATTCCTGGTGAGATTTTGTCCAAACAGGTTTATTCTTCCTAGGAACAGGCATTCTCTTGAGAGAGAAAATGATCTCACGTGGAACAAATTGCTGATGGATTGGTTTCTGGCCACATGATAGTGACTGTTACTGTTGTTTTCTTGACTGTACTCAGTCATAATTGAATAGTCTTTGGAGACTCTCTGGCATGTGTTGGAGATTTTTTGAAAGATACTGAGCTTTTTTTAGTAATTTGGATGATTTCACAGTTGCTATTTTGTTCTTTCTGCTTTTAGGGAAAACTGAAATAAATGGTTATACTCTGAGTATTATTGTAGTGGGTTTTATTGTTCAGCATGAGGATATATGGCAGTTCTTTTATTCCTTACTTTTCCCATTGTCTCAATGAATTTGAACTGAAACCTTTGTTGGTTTGGTCACTTACTTCAAGCCACCATTTTTCCTTTTTAAAATCTCATTTCACCCCAGTTCTGCTCATGTAATATAAATCCCTACTAAAAAATGCAGGAATGCCCTTTTTTCATTCTGTAAATCTTATCATAATTCTTTGCCCTTTGGATATTGACATTTCTAGAAATCTAGAAACATATGAAGTCTAAGATAATAATAGCTAACATTTATATAGTACTTACCATGCCAGGCATTGTGATAATGGTTTTGCAATTATTATCTCATTTGATCTTGTTTTCAATGTGTTCAATATTGTGTGGCATTTATCATTATTCTTAATCAGAATTCTGGAAGTGACTTTCTCTAGTGAAGGGGAAAAAGCCAAACTTTAGTCTTTATTGAGGAGAAAATACTTCTTATAAAGTTTTACCTTGCCAACTCTGTTAACTAGCCAAACAGAACTGAAAAGTCTAGAGTGAATTTGTCTTTCTGACATATTTGTCTTTGAGTTGTGCTTCCTTTAGTTAAAACAGTGATATAGTAAGTTCATTCTTTAGCTTAGGTTGACAGCTTCCTGTGATTCTTTCCAGTTCTTAATTTATATATTTCAAATAAAAATTCTGGTCTTTCAGTGGTCCAGATAATAAGAAAAGGAGAAAAAGTAAATTGGTATGTACTTATATTTAATTATATTTTGTAATTAACATAGATTAATCAGGAGATGCCTAAATTTTCTTTTTATCTTAAAAACTCTATATATGCAGTTTCCATTCAGGTTTTTAAGTGTGTTCAAGACATAATCCAGCAGTTGTGGAATCAGACGCAAGTGATGAATGAGTTAGTAAGCTAATTTCTTTAGTTGTGTGACTGAAAATCAGAAATATGGAAATTTATAGTATTGGTAGTATTGTCATTAGTAACAGGTACTAGATTCACAGCATCTCTTTTGCAGGCATCTTAAGACATTTCTGATATAGAATTTTATTGATAGTATTTTTAGGAAGATAGCCAATAGAAAGTATTTACCAGTAGTAGTCAAGAAGATTGAATATAGCAAATCACAGGAATTCAATTTCCCAGGTTCAATATAACAGCATTTAGTAAGGGCCTGCTATATGTCAGGGGTTGGGGTTAACTACAAAGACAAAAAAATGACAGTCTTTCTTTTTGAGGGGTTATTTTTTTTCCCCTCATGTGGTATAGCACATTCATTGTTCAATAAATACTAGGTATATATTAAATTAATATAAAGTAATTTCACACTGGAGGAGGACACTAATGGTAGGAGATGAATAGGAAAATGCCCTTCTGGGAAATAGCACTTGATCTCAGCCTTAAAGGGAATTAGGAAATTCCCAGGATTGTTGAGGGAAGTTCACCTGGGGTTTTGGGGTTGGGAGGGAAGTGAGTAGCAGCTTGTCCAAAGGCACCGAGGTGGGAAGGGGAATCCTGGAGTACAAGCTTTTATTGAAACTCCCTATAACTTTCCCCAGATCCTAATTTTTTCCATAAGGAAAATGTTCTTGATCTCTATCTAGTTCAACTCACTGGAACTCTGTACAGCAAAGGTTCTCAGCCTGGGTGCCTATAACTCCAGGGAGTCTGAGAAACTTTTGAATGAGATTTGAGAATATTTCATAAATAACCATATCATTTTGTTGAAATTGACATTTTAATTTTATTTCTTATGAGCATATGCATAATAAACTCTGAAATTTATTTCCTTTCATATCGAATAGGGAATGAGGGAAAGTTATCTTCTCTTAGAGTGTAAACTAGAAGCAGGGATTATTTCATTCATTGTATTTGTGGCCCCATAGTGCTTGACACATAGTAGGTACTTAATAATTTACTTGTTGACTGGTTTGTTTACTGAAAGTTTAAAGGTAAGGAACTTGGTGGTGGTGGGGGGGGGAAGGCAGAGAACTTGGAGTTTAAGTAATATATGTAAAAACCTTGGTTCTACTGCTATCTCAGTCACATTCATTTATATATATACATTCATTCTTTTATGGAATACTGTGTGTATGTCTCTCTATTCTTTGTTATTATAATTTTAAACAGGCACATGTCTAGGTCCTCTTATAACTGAGGGAGTCTAAACCTCTTGAGTTTTAGGCTTTTGTGTTATGTGCTGTGAATGATGCAGAGTTGAAATGTCCAAAATGTTAGGCCAAATAGAATAAAGTGAAATTGAGTAAAGTAAAATGTAAAGGCCAGTTTTTTCACACTCGTGAAATCAATTTTTTTGAAACTTGTGTACGGTATATAGGAGGTGTGATCAGAAAGCAATTTCAGTATGATCTTCAGAATTGTCAATCCCATCTTAGGTTGCAAGGGAGGAAAAAACAAGGTATCTAGGACAAAGGAAAGGGCTGTCCCATTGTAGAGGAATTAGGCTTGTTCCTAGATAAATTTTGACCTTAAAATTAGGAAAATCTTAAAAATTAGAACTGTCTAGAATGGACTGTCTTAGGAGTTTATTGGATCAGACATTCAATAAATTTGTTTATTATTATTGTATTTGGTGTAGAGATGTCCTTAGAGGTTCCTTCTAACTCTGAGATTTTGTGAATTAAACATGGTCCCCTGCCTTTAGAGGTTGTCTTTTCCCAGGGTTGATAAATATATAAATAATTATACAAGAAAGCATATTTCCTTATTGTTTACCTATGTTACTTGTCTTACCATTTCCACTAAATTGTAAATTTGAGGGTAGAAACTTTCTTATTTATCTTTGTATTTTCCTCAACACTTTGTAATGCTTACTAATTGTTTGTTAAATGAATTCAAAGCAAAACACTTCCTTTCCTAGTGCTTCATTTCCCCCATTTATAGAGGAAGTAGGATTCTATCTTTAGCCTAGAAGCATATTGTAAAGGTTGAAATGACTAACCTACTTCCAAGGAGTTTTATACATATAATAGTTTATTATGAAAATTAATAATTGTCAGAATTTTTAGGATTGTTGTAGATAGTTTTTCACTTTAGTCAAATTTATTTCACTTTAGTCTCCTTGCTCACCTCTAATAGGTGCAGATCAAAACCAACTGGGGGTGGGGAGGGGCAGCTGGATAGCTCAGTGGATTGAGAGCCAGGCCTAGAGATGGGAGGTACTGGGTTCAAATATGGCCTCAGATACTTCCCAGCTGTGTGACCCTAGGCAAGTCACTTGACCCCCATTGCCTAGCCCTTACCACTCTTCTGCCTTGGAGCCAATACACAGTATTGACTCCTAAATGGAAGGTAAGGGTTTAAAAAAAAAAAAACCAACCCAGGCCTTCTCATCCTTCTCTGTACTTGTCTATGTCTCCCTGTAAATCCTTCACAAGGGATCCACCTACTATGTGACAGTCCAAGTATCTTGGCATTATTTAAACTACCAATGCAGCCTCTCTATCTGTTGTTCTTTTCTCTTGTTAAATGGCTGGCTCAAATCGTTTTGTACATACATTGATTTGATATCTTTTTTTGCATAGTTCATCGTTGGAAATATGTTTCAGCCTATTTACTCCCACCATGCATTTCTCTATTGCCCTTTGGGTGACCTGTGATTGTGATTCCTCAGAGATTGTAGTAATTTATGATTCATACTCATATAGCATCACCAGAAGAATATTAAAAAAGGAATAGGCAGGCTTTTGCAAATAATATTCTATAGCAGACCACATCTTTACGGGTTTACAATTGTAGAGAATACAAGACCCCACTGATTGTTAACTATAAAGTATTTGATTCATTTGAACAAAATGCTGTGGTAAAATACTTAGCCATATGTTGGTCAAGTAGTATTAATATTTCATGACCTTGCTAGCCAGCTTGTTGCTAGATTATCATCTCCATGAGGACAGAGGCATGATCTTATTTTCTTTGCATTTGAGTGCCCAGCACAGTACTTAGAGTTCAAAATACCCACAATACTCTAGAGCTTTCCTATTACTAATACTGAACCCTAATGTGAATTACAATGGTCAAAAAAAAATATCATGGGGCAGCTTGGTGGTTCAGTGGATTGAGAGTCAGGTCCAGAGACTGGAGGTCCTAGGTTCAAATCTGGCCTCAGATACTTCCCAGCTGTGTAACCCTGGGCAAGTCACTTAACCCCCATTGCCTAGCCCTTACCACTCTTGTGCCTTAGAACCAATACACAGTATTGAGAAATATATATCTATATCTATATCTCTCTCTATATGTATCATAAGACTGTCATTTAGCCTTTTGGTAACAAACCTCTATGAATGTAGTAGCCAAGTAGATTGCCCAAGCATTTCTTGTTTGGTGAATGAGGCCATTCTTCTTGCTGGAGAATCTATCTTATTTCCATTCCATATCACAGAGAAGTCCAAATAGGACTAAAGTGGAGGAGGGCACCTAGAAGGCACGTAAGAAATGAAGGCTTGCATGAAGGAAGAGAAAGACTGTCAAAGTCAGATTAAAAAAATTATTTCAAAATTATATTAATTCATCTTTATATATATTGTGATCTAGAACAACCCATTTAATATGTTGATGTATATATTATTTCCAACTGGAACATTGCTGATCATCTGCATCATTTATGAAGTTTTGGGCTTTTTGCCTTAAGATACTTTGAATATATAAGAATACTTGTGTCAAGACACTCACTGCTTAGACTTAGACTTTATATTTGATTAACTGAGGTGGAAAATGCTATAGGAAAAAAAAGAATAATTTGAAAGAAATCTTGTTGGTTATCTATTGTTATCTGTCTTACCTTCACTTTGAGTTTTGTCAGTAGCACCAGCTGTCCTGTTTTTCTTTAGTAAGCTAATTCTGGATTAATAAGAGATTCAAGTAGCTAAATTTCTCATGGTTGTATTCTGATTTGAAGATGGGAAGAGGGGTTACAGTTTTTGTAGCTCTGGAAATTTTTGCCTTTTTGATAGCACATTTACTTAAGAACTCTACCATTTGCTAGTTTGGGTGCTGAGGAACTCAGCAGTTACCAAATAGATAGAACTAGGTTAACTAGAGGAAATCAGGTTCTTCCAGGTGGCACACAGCTTGTGGTCTGCACCTGTTCTTTGCTGTTGAAAGGGGAAATTTTTCTTTAGGGTTTGTTTTACAACTAAATCAAATCCCTAGGTATGTCTTTGTTAAATTTTAGTATTAACCTCACATTTTCCAATGTTTGAACCTCCTTGTTCAGGAAATAAGTTGCCATGTTTCAATTTTAAATTAAAAATTATATTGATAATTTAATTTGAACAGATTGGAGAAGCAACCCCCCCAACATACTCCTAACTGAATCTTGTTCAGTGTATAATCCCTGAAAGCTGTTGATTAAAACATCACACAGGAGCAGTTTCAACTGATTATACTTAATACATGGATATTTTTCTATTCTTATCAGGAAAGACATGTATGTTTCATAAGTTAGTACCAACTGTCTGAAATTTCTGATGAGTTTTGCTATTTGAAATTGTCATTAAAGAGTTGTAATAATTGTATTCTTTTGGCTCTTCCTTATTTGTTGAAATATTCATTATTCCATATGACACAACAATACTTTTTTAACTTACCACAATTAGTCATTGTCCAGTTGCTTGATGGTAATTTTTCCAATTTTTTGCTATTATTGACAATCAGCATACCTTTATTAAGTACCAGCTATGTTCCAGGTATCATGCTAGGCATTGGGGGATGATACAAAGACAAAAATGATACAGTTTTTGACCTCAAGAAGCTTATGAGTGCAGCATATATCAGGATACCCAAACCACAGCTACCACATCACTTTAGACACCACTCTACCTCAGATCTCTGTGGAGGTGGGCTCAGCACCCTGAGCCCCAAACCACCTGGAATAGATGCCTGACTCAGCTTCCAACTGGCCCCCTGTAGCCATCATTCCAAGAAGCAGTCCCTGTGGTGATATGACCTAGAAATTGCTTCAATTTCTGCTCCTACTCCCTCCACAACCATAACTATTGAAGACCTAGAAAAGAAGGTCCTTAACAACAAAGTCCTTGAGTCTATCAAATAGTTGAAAACCAGAAAGGAGGCCAGTTTGCCTGGATCATAGAATATGGAAAACAGATTCATTCTTACTAAGATTGGATATATAAGTTGAGCCCAGATTGTGAGAGCTCTAAAAGATAAGTAGAATAATAATTATATTAAATCTTAAGAGGCCATAGAATCAGTGGGATTTATTGACTAGGATAGGATAGTGATCAGACTTGCACTTTAGGAAAATCACCTTGGTACCTGTAAAGGATGGCTTGGAGAAGGGTGAGATTTGATGCTGGGACATCAATGAGGAGGCTGTCGTAGCAGTACAGGCCAGAAGTGATGGGGGCCTGGCTAGGATGGTGGCTGCCTGAACAGAAAGAAGAGGACAGATACCAGGGAATTTGTGAAGATAGAAGTGACAAGATTTAGCAATTGACTGCATATATGGGTTGACAGAGAATAAGAATTTGAGGATGACACTGAAGTTGCAAACCTGGGTGACTGGAAGGATAGTGATGCTTAAAAGAGGGGTAAGTTTTTTTTTGGGAAGGAAAATGAGTTGAGTTTTAGATGTTTAGGAAATGCAGTTTGAAATATCTGGTAGGTAGTTACATAGTCATAAATAATTATAGTGCTTCTATAGATATTTTCATTCAGAAATTTTTTCTGGTTAATAACATTGTGTAATAAACCTAAAAGTGAGAGCCCCTGGATCAAAGTATATAGTTTAGAAACTTCCATAACCCTCAATTGTTTAATATAATATGTATTAACTATTCATATTCCCTATAAAAGACATCTTTTTTCATCCAATTCAATACATATTTATTGAATAGTGATTGTTTGGAAGGCATTGTGATGGGTGATGTGGGGCAGTGGTGTCCACAAGTAAACATTATATATATTCTGTCATATTTCTATTTATTTTGTTAAACATTTCTCAATTACATTTTAATGTGGTTTGGGCCACACTCAGAAGTGTTGCTGTTGACACCTCTAATTAGGGATGAGATTAGGATATGGCCCTTGGGGCCCCCTAGGAGTTTGTGGTCTTTTGGGGGTGATTTGACATTATATTCTATAGTCCATATTTTTATAATCTTTACAGATTTACAAAGTGCTTTACTATAGGATAGTGCCTTGTAGTCCAAACCCCCTCATTTTGCAGAGGTAACTAAGGCCTAGAGGGGTTAACTGATTTGCTCAGTGTTATACAGATAATGTGCAGTAGAGCCAGAAAGAGAACCCAGAGTCTGACTCTGAAGCTCACTACTTTTTTCACTGCCTCATGTTATCTCATTTGGGGTTCACCTGAATCTTGTTAGATTGGTTAAAAGTCAGTGAATATTTTAGAGGTGAAACTGAAACACAGTGTGGTAATATGAGACTTGCTTAAGATTTTCTAACTCAGTGAAGCCCACTTTTTTATTCCATTTCTGGTGTTTTTCCATTATATTGCCTTAATAGATATTATAGAGAGAAGAATAAGAAAGTGATTAGGAGGAATAAAGTGCTAGGTTAGGACTGAGGTCAGAAGTATTAATTGTGGTCTGGATGGTGTTGATTAGGAAATGATTTCTGTAAAAGATGGCATTTGAGCTGTCCTTTAAAAGGGATATTTAGTAAATTTGTATTTTGAACTATCATCTCATATTTGGTTTCATTTGTCTTTCTTACTATCTTTTTCTTTATCTGTAAAATGAGAATATCAGACCTGCCTACTTTATTGGGCTGTTGTGCAGATCAAATGAGAATATATGTGAAAGTATTTTATTTGTTAAATCTTAATGCACTCTCCAATATCCCCACTTTACCCCAGACTCTTGTTCTACAGAGTGTAGCCATTTAAAAAAAATATTCTTTTTTGATAGGCTTTATGTGTCCCATATTAATGTTTACTAGTATAATATTTTAATGTGTACAGTTCAAATTGAACAATTTAGAAAATTTAAAACCACAGACCAATTTTCCCCCATTAATTTTTGTTTTCTAATTGTGAGTAAATTGAAATCATAGCTTTTCACAACAAATGTGAATTTGAGCTTTCTTGGCAAATCAGATTTCCAGGATATACCTCTTTCCCTCCTTTCAGAGTGAGTTTGTTACTGCAGGGCAGCTTGTTGCTGCCTAAAAGCCACAGGACACTTGAATGCTCTGCAGGTACTTTGATATATGTTAACCAGCCGGTTCTGGTCTAAAATAAACAGCCTGCAATTTGCAATGTGAGCTATGCACAGTTCTTGCTTATCTAGTTAGTTTTTGAAGGTGTCTATTCAGCTGCCAGTCAGTGATCTGATCTTATGAGCTTCAGAATAAAAGCAGTCATAAAAGAAGCCAGTTTTCTTGTAAAAATCAAGAAATCAGTAAATTCACATCACTATTCTATTTCCTTATTATTAGACAAGCACACTTCTCACGCTACTGGTATGTTTTCCTGTAGGTTCTCTCAGTCAGCAAATCTACTGTTGATCTCTTGAACATTTGGATGAAGATTGTGCTTTAAGTGTATTCTAAGAATATGACCCAGATACAGTTTACCTTAATTCTTTGGTGATATGATTATCTTACCAACCTTTTCTTATAAACAACTTTTTCCCCTTTTGGGTAGGAATCCATCTTTGAAAGTGTCCAGTTGTAAAGAATTCATAGCTAGTGAAAGAGCAATGGATTATTTCAATTTATAGTAAAAGAATCCTTAAATTAGACTTGGATGCCAAAATGATATAGTTTTTGTTGTTTATTTAAATTTGGTACTACGTTATTGGTAGCATACTGTGTAATTTTTATGACCTGGTTCATGGTGTGTTCAGTACTCTTCAGTGCAATAAATACACTTGCAAACACACTGGGTTAGATTAGTATTTTGATTCAATCTGCTGTGATTTAATGAATATGTAGTGAGATGGTTGAAGAATACCTAGTGTTTTGTATAAATAGTATATATAAATTATAGAATTAAGGAAGAAAGTTCTAATAGAGTACAGTGATAGATACTGTAATTTTCAAACCATCCCTTTTTACCTCTCTTAATTGCTATGTTCTGGGTGCTCTTCTCTTTTTTCCTTTACATGTTAACTTGGTGATCTCATTAGATCCCATGGTTTCAATTAATATTTCTATGTAGATGCTTCTTTAATCTACATATCCAGTCTTCGTTTGTCTTCTGAGACAACATTATCAACTATCTTTTGGACATCTTTAGGTATCTCAAACTGAACATGTTCAAACTGAATTCATAATCTTTCCCCCTGAATCTACCCCCCCCCCTCGCCCTTTGAACTTCCCCATTACTGTCCAGGGAAGTATCATCCTACTAAATAACTTGGGTTCAAAACCTCAGTGTTGTCCAGAACTGCTCATTCTTACTCATCCCGTGCTATCCAATAAGTTGCCAAATCCTGTCATTTCTATCTTTATGTCTCTTGTATAATTTCCCTTCTCTTTACAAATGTAGCTATTACTGTTGTTTGAGTTCTCATCATTTCTTGCCCGCACCATTCCAGTAGTCTTCTAATTGGACTCCTTGCTTCAGGTCTCTTCCTACTCCCATCCATCCTCTACTCAAATTTTTAAAGGGTATGTCTAACCCTCTCCTCCCCTCTATCCCCACTCAGTTAACTTTAAAGATTCCCTATTATCTCCAGGATCAAATACAATTTCTATGTTTGTCATTTAAAGTTCTTTACAACCTACCTCCTTCCTATCTTTCTAATCTTCTTATACCTAACTCCCTTCCATGCACTTTTTGATCTAACTATTCTGGCCTTGATTGTTTTCATACCACAATCCATTTTTAGTCTCTGTACCTCTATACATCTTAATTCTTCCTCTTAGTGCCCCTGACTTCTTTCAAGACATATATATATATAATATGTACGTAATCATTTACATATTATCTCCTCATTGGACTGTAAACTGTTTAAGAGTAGGAACTGTTTTTGCCTTGTCTTGTAACCTCAGCACTTAGTACAGTGGCTGCTACAGGCACATTTAAATACTTGTTGACTCTCATACTAATAATTATAGACATTGTATAAAAAAACAAAAATAGAAATTAAAAGTGGTTTACATAAACCTGAAATGATATTTGTTTCTGGATTAAATGGATTCATTTCTGGATTCTGGCCAATGCCATTTATTGACTAAGGGATTGACATCAGACCTATGCTTTAGGGAAATCTTTTGGGCATATGTGTGGAGATGGTTGAGTGAAGAGAAATTTAAAGGAAGGAAACCTATTAGGAGACTTTTGAAATGGCTCAGGAGACAAGTGATGAGGGACTAAACTAAGATGGTGGCTATGTCAGAGAGAAAGAGGCAAATGTGAAATATTTGGTAACTAATTGGATATGATGGGTTAAGAGTGAGAAGTGGAGGATAGCATTTATATTGTAAGCCTTGGTGATTGGGAGGTTGGTGGTGCCTTTGACAGTCATGGGGAAATTTGGAAGAGAGGAAGGTTTGGAGGGGAAGATGATGAATTCTGTTTTGGATGTGATAGTTTTAAGATGACTATGGGACATTCAGGTAGATTCCAATAGGCAATTGGGGATTCATGCCTGGAGGTCAAAAGAGAGGTTAGAGCTAGATAAATAGATATGAAAATCATCTGCCTAGAGATGATAATTGCATCCAGGAGTTAGCAGTACATGCTTAATAATAATAATAAATGCCTTTTCATTTATTCATTTTCATTTGAATCCTCATAAACAGCCCAGTGAGGTAGATAGGCCAGTTATTATCCTCATTTTAAGATGAGGAAACTAAGACAAAAGAATTAAGTGATTTGACAAACAATAAGAACAAATCAGGACTCACTTAAGTTAAGTCAAGTCAACAAACATTTCTTTAGCACTTCCTGTGAACCTGCACTTGAGTAGAGGGTAGATTGAGAATCCTTTTCATTCAAGCATACCCCCTCTTCTTATTTAATTTTGCTTGTTAGGTGGACTAGATGGGATATGTGGTGCTGTGGACTTAGATTGTTAATAGGAATTAAAAGTAAATACTATTCTTCTTAATAAATTATTGTTAACATTGTTAACTAGTAGTCAATAAACCCATCTATCTGTCATTTTGGAAATGTGGTATTATTACATGTTATGATTCTGAAGAAGAGTAGAGTGAGACATAAATGAATAGGCTATTTTTAAGGTTTCTTCTAATTTAGGATTCTGACATTTATAATGGTAATATCATTTGTAATTTATGAAGATCCAGTACTTTATCAGGGTTTCTTTATAATTGCTATATAGCTATTATTAAGTATTTACATGAGTTCTCAAGAAATCTTATTAAAATTTTTTTTTCCATACGGTCAGATCAGAATGCAGGCAAAGTACCAACTCTATTCTATTGTACATCAGTATGATTTTCTGTGTATAACAAATTTAGATCCATTTAATTGATTAATTTAAATCACTTAGATGTCCTTAGATGGAATGTTTCTTACCTTGATCCATTAATTTGGCACAATAGTATGGGGAAAGTCATCGTGGGCTACTTTTTAGTCATGTAGATACAAGCAGAATTGTCAAGCATTGCAAGGAGGTAAGCCCTCAGATTTTACCACCATCTAATTCAGTTTGTAGAAGGGATATGTATAGTACAGTTGAGAGATGAAGCCTCATTATCATTGCAGATTCCTCCCTTCTCCCTAGGCCCTTCTCCTTTCCCTCATTGTTTTTTCCCTCTTTTTAGTTAATGACCCAGAATTTCTACACCCCTGCAAGCTTACTACCTGCAGAGTCCTGCTAATCTCAGTAGCATTATGTAATTACACAAGTCCTTTACATGGTATCATGTGATGTTGTGTATGTGTCCTCCCACGCATGTATCTTTATAGAGTAGTTTCTCTCCATCTGGTGTTAGAGATGAGCTACTTGTGAGGCTATTTTTAAATCTTCAGGCTTCCTGGCATCTTCTCTGCTTGAACTAACATCACTGCTTTGTGAATGTAAGAAAATCCAGAGTGTTTGCGACTCTTCAATGTGAAAGTGAATAGTAGTTTTATTTGTTTTGCTAATTATGTCTTTGTGTTGGAACCAATCTTAAGGTGTAGGATTGAGAAATGTTTAATGGATTACAAAGAATATTATGAATCAAAACCTAAATAATTTTGTATAATGCTTACATGAGGGTAACAACATAACCACAATTATAAACCTTGGGTTAATTTCGTTGTTCAAGTTGTGTCTCTTTGTGACCTCATTTAGGTTTTCTTTGCAGAGATGCTAGAATGGCTTCCCATTTCCTCTTCAACTCATTTTACAGATGAAGAAACTGAGGCAAACAAGGTTAAGCTACTTTCCCAGGGGGGTCACATTGCTAGTAGTGTGAGGCCAGATTTGAACTTGGGGAGATGAATCTTCCAGACTCCAGACCCTGCACTGTATTCACTGTGACACCTATCTGGTTAATTTTATTTCATGTATTTTGTTTTGATAGTCACTAGGTTTGTCAAGTCATCTGACCACTGGAAATAATTAGCTAAACCAAGAAAGTATAGAAAAGACAAAAGTTCTTTCTTATCTTAAGGAGGTGGTGTGAAGAAATGGGGGTGACTAGTAGAAGGCAGCAGTGAAAGTGAGCCAAAAGATATTCAGTGAAGTCTTTGACAATTACTCTAGTCCTTCATTGATAATCTTGTGAAATTCTGGCTACATTTAATTTATCACATAATTTACCCCTTAATTATATGTTTCCTCTCTTATTTGATATTGTTCCATGTAGCAAAACAGCTCATATACTGCCTCTTAGGGAAAACCTTTCTTAATCCCCCTAATTTTTAGTGTTTTCCTCTCTCAAAATTTCATGTATATATTTATTATCATTATTTACAAATGTTATCTTCACAGTAGAATGAAAGCTCCTTAGGTTAGACTTTTTTTGTTTATATGTTTATCTTTGTATCCCTAGGACCTTGCACAATGCTTTACACATATTAGATGCTTAATAAACATTTGTGGGCTTTTATTCTATTGGCTTCCTAACCAGATTGTAAATTTAAGGGCAGAGACTTTGTGTTATGATTCTTTATTATTTTTTTTTCCTGCATCTCTCCTTGTTGCCTTGCCTGTTCTTGGGCACATAGTAACCACCTCTGATGTTGAAAAATTAAACCATTAGCTTTGGCAGAAACCATAGTTCATCTAGTCAATCAAGTATTTGAGAGATTCTGGGCCCACATATCTCTCACCATTTATACTAGTAGATTGGAAGAACAACTCCTAAGACCCAAGAATTCTCAAGTCGGAAGGGACCTTCAAACCTTACTTCTCTCCAAGTGTAGGAATCTTTTTTGTTATATAGTCTTGACAGATAGTTATTTAGTCTCTGCTTGAGTGAGCATTTTGTTTTAGTTCTTTCTATAGATCATAAAGTAGCATGTTCCCATTTTGAGTAGTTTTAATGATTAAGAAATTCTTCAAGATGATTAAGAAATCTATGAATATCTGCCAAATTGAAGGATCTAATTCTATTCTGTGAAGCAATACAAACCAAATCTGGTCTTTCCATGGCAGCCTATTTGAAGACTGTTATCAGATCTCTTTCCTTGGGCATATCCTGTTTTGTCTCCCACTCTTTCCTCTACAGTAAACATTCATAATTCCTTTGACTCTTTCTCCTGTGATATGGTTTCAAGTCAGTGAAAGGTAAAGGGAAACAGTATATAAAGAGATAAAGGGTTTGGAAGAGTTAAAGCTAGGCTATAGATTTTTAGGGGAAAACCTAGGATGTTATAATCAGATCATAAGTACACAGTCAAATCAGGAGTTGGTTCTCATTGAACAGGCTTGAATGTAATGAGGAGAAGGGAAGAAGACTTCCTTCTGTCTGTTCAGATGATCAGGAGGATCTGTGGTTTCATCTTTGTGGGGCCTAATTATTTTCATTCTGTATGTGCTTAAGGAACATTAGACACAGATAATTATTTTAGAATTACTAATTTGGAATCATGAGAGCATTTTTCATTTAATCTTGTCTACTCCCCTCCCCCCTAGCCCAAATTTGTGGTTTGTAATAGGAATCCAAACACTAAAGGTAAAAATCATTTTCCTGAAGTTATTTGATAGATTTTTTTGTATAGTTAGGGTTTTAAATTTCTAGTGAAATATTTCTTTTTGCAACTCAGTCAACAAACTGTTTACTACATGTAAGATATGGTGCTTGGAATTATATATTTTCATTCCTTCATAAGCTTTCATGCTTAAATCTTTAACTTTATGAATTTGAAGGCATGATAGTAGAAAGAATACTGGTTTTACTTAATAGTAGCATTCTCCTTGTTATATTTGAATAGAAGTTAGCCTAATGAATATAACAGTGGACTTGGGTCAGGAAGACCTGGTTAAAATTCCATCTTAGAAACTTAGGAAGCATGTGACCATGAGTGGGCAAATCACTTTACCTCTCAGACCCTTGGATTCCTTGTTAAAATGAGACTAATTCTTGCAGTGCTGGCCTCACAGGGTCAGGAAAACCCTGTAGCATTTAAAATTATTATTATAATATATGTAAAGTACTTTATCAATGTAAAAGTACTATGTAAATATTAGTTCTTCTGATGAAGTTTCCCATATTTCTATGTTAGACAGTGGGAAATATAAAATTATATGGGATAGTTATTATCTTTAAGGAGATTATAATTCTATAGGGGAAATAATGCATGGTACCCTGTCATGACATAAACTAGCAAGTAGCTCAAGTGTAAGTCTTGGTTTCATTTCATGCTCTAAATTAGTGGGGGTGGGGTGGGGAGGGGAGCACTTTTGGCTGGGGTTGGAGTGACTGTCAGGACCTATGAAGGAGATTACATTTGAGAATTTGCCTTGAAGAATGATTTCAACAGGCATAGATACAGGGGAGGAGGGCATTTTAAGTATGGACAAAAGCCTGAGTAAAGTTATAGAGGTAAGAAAGTACTAGGCATCTATGGAAAATAGCAAATAGGTTTGAACATGTTTCATTTTGAGATATTTAAAAACGTAATTTAAGAAAGATTGTGGAAGGTATCGAGTGCCAGGAATTTTAGTTTTATTCTGTGGGCAAATCAGGAAACTCACAGAGCAGGTTCTTAGAAGACATTTAGTCCAATAAGCACTGGAGCAAGAGAACATCCCTAACAAATAATCATCTACCCATTGACTAAAGACCAACAGTAAAGCAGAGCTCAGGAGCTAGAAGTCAGTAGATGTGGTTTCTGATCTTAGCCCTCAGCACCTTCTTCACAAAAACCTAGTGAGGTACTTTGGTAGGAGTATTATTTTCCCAATTTTAGAGGAAAGGAAACTGAGACTTAGAGAAGGTAAGTAAGTCCAAAGTCATTAGATTAATATTATTGCCCCTGAAATGGAAACTTTGATATATTCTTTCACCAAATGTTGAACTGGACATTCCCAATGAAAAGATTTAATTTGATGTGATTGCCAAGGTTTCTTTTAGTTTAGAAATTCCATAATTAACCTCAAATTGAAAACCTATGAATGAGATGTTATTTGACCAAAGGCACAAAAGGTGGGATGTGTATGAGGTGCAGGTAAGTAATTCAGTTTGTCTGGACTATAATTGCATTTGAATGGAGTCATATAAAATAAAACTAATAGCTCTTAGTTGCTCCCTGGAAAAGAACATTTTTAGATTCTTTAAAAGGTTCCCTGATGATGAATGTTTCAATCAATTTTTGGGGGGAGGTAATTAATGTTTTGTTCTGAAAGAACAACATTTTTCTAGGTACTCATGTGGGTCCAGATCCTTTGGAACAAAAGCAATAACTTTTATGTTTTTGCCCCATTAGATTTCCTAATTAAATTGTCCATTTATGTGATTTGGTCAGTAGTCTTTCCTGGACTTAGAGCATGTTTTTGATATAGCACTTAAGTTTATGTGAATGTTTTTAAGTTTTACAGCTAGTAGGGTTTCACTTCCCAGATTGGTAAAGCACAGTCCTGTGGTTGAAGTTCTCTAGTGTTGCTTTTTTATCTTTTGCAGCAGATGTGAAAGTAAACATGTACAGTTGGAAAACAGGAAGGGGCCTGGCTGATTTAAGGAGGGTGTGTCTATAGGGAAATTATTATATACAGGTTACCTGAAAACTGAACCACCTTGAATCTTGATGACTTTGTAATAATCACATAGCATGTTATACCTTGTTATTGAAAAGTAAACAAAAAAGCAATTGGTTTTATACCCTAATGAATTTGTAGCTGCATTAAGTTCTTAATCTTTCTACTAAGTCTTGTTTATAATGGAGAATTTGCATTTTTAGCTTGTGGTTGTCTTTGTTCTATATCTTATTTCAAGGTTTTAAAATTATTTTATTTCATAAAGAGGTGTGAGTTTTTATAGAATTTCAGACCTAATTCTGCTAACAGCTAGAAGATACTCATCTGCTCCAAACTTTAATCTATTCTTCTGTAAAGTGAGAATAATGCTATACTAGAGGTCTGCCACAAAAGTCCTATTTCAGGTCTTCATCCTGGTATTTGGATTTTCAAAGCTAATCCAATGAATCCTAAACTCGACCAGGTCCTATTAAGCTGGAGAGATTATAAGGACTGTCCTAGTGACGGTTATATTTGTCAACTGAGGGATCACTCTAGCTAAGTTTGGAAAGAAAAATCAACACCATAGTGTTGCCAATCAGTTGTTAATATTTTTGACCATTGCAATTCATGAAGATTACTCCCTAAGGGGAAGAGGACTTAAGGTCAGCACTTAGGAGAGAGTGCCTATGCCAATGGACTTAGGGAAGGAATTGAAATATCATTTGAACCATCTGTTTCATGCATTATGAAAATGTAAGATATTATTACCTAATTCTTTCACACTAAAGGTTCCTATTCAGACTTGATCTTACTAGTATGGGTTGGACAGCTCCCTCATGCTGTAGAAGAAATACATGCTTTGAGTAACAGTTGAACTAGATGCCCTTACTTCTGTCTCTGAAGTTTCATGATTTTAGCCTTTGTTTTCCATTTAAGTGTTCATGACTTTGTATCAAGTTTGAAGTGGTTCTTCTTTTTAAATTTCCAAATTTACTTATGTATTTAAATATTTTATTTTTTCAATTACATGTAATAACAATTTTCAACATCTGTTTTCTGAACTTATAAGATCCAAATTTTCTCTCTCTTCTGACCCAGAGATGGTAAACAATTTGATTTGAGTTATACATTTATTATCATGCAAAACATATTTCCATATTTGTCATTGTTATCAGAATCTCATGTAAAACCAGAACCCCAAAGTAAAAACACAAATTAACTAAAGTGAAAAATAGTATGCTATAATCAGCATTCTGAATCCAATAGTTCATTTTCTGGAGATAGCAATTTTTGTCATAAATCCTTCAGAATATTCAGAAATCCTGCTGACAGTAGCTAAGTCGTTTACAGTTTATCATCCAACTGTGTACAATGTTCTCCTAGTTCTGTTTGTTTCACTCTTCATCAGTTGTTGTAGGTCTTTCCAGTTCTTTCTGAAATCATCCTGCTCATCATTTCTTATAGCACAATAGTATTCCATCACCTTTATATACCACAGTTTGTTCAGCCATTCTGCAATTGAGGGACATCCCTTAGTTTCCAATTCTTTCCCATCACAAAGAGAACTGCTATAAATATTTTTGTATTAGTAGGTCTTTTCCCCTTTTTGGGGATATTTCTTTAGGATACAGACCTAGTAGTGGTATTACTTGATCAAAGGGTATGCACAGTTTTATGTCCTTTGGGCATAGTTCCAAGTTGCCCTTCAGAATGATTGGATACTGTGACAAGGAAATCACTTTAAAAGACTGATATATATTAATTTAAGGTCGCCAAGGAATTTAGCTATGTAATTCCTAAATGAAAACTCAGGTCAGCAATCAACCTTTTATAGAGTTTAATTACAAACAGGAGGAAGAAAGGAATTAGAGATAGAGAGAGAGAGAGGGAGAGAGAAAGGGGAGAGAAGGGAATAGGGCTTAAATACCCCTTCTGTTTAGGCTGGGCCAAAAGGCTCAAGCCCTTAGATAGCTGAGGCAAAGAAAAGAGATCAGTCCCTATCACTCACGTGACCAAAATGGAGAAACAGTCTCAGGGGCCTCCACCTCCAGCTTTCTTCAGAGCCAACTCTCAAAGCACCACCTCTCAGAGCAAAAACCTCTCCAACCAACCACCTTTAGTCCTCAGACCCCTCTATCTTTAAGGAAACCATCCAAGTTCCCTCCCCTCAGTTCTCACATCTACCAATCACTGTCTATGTCTTCCCTGTGCCAATGGTGGCTCTAGCTTAACCCAGGACCGCCCAGAGGTCTGTGGCTTTGCACGTCTGTTGAAGGTCATATTCTCAAATAATTAAATCTTGATCCTTTACTGCAGCCCTTCCTAAATCCTGTTAGGACTGAGTGGGGTGGAAATTGTATTTTCCAAGACCTGGTTCTGTCATTCCAAGTATCTCTATTGTATCAATTCTAAAATCAATCATGACTCAAAGAAATTCCTGTTCTATGCTTAAGCATAGGTCAAAGCCCTTTCCATTGTTCAGCAAAAGGTTTCTGTCCTAAAGTAATCTTAAGAAGGGAGGAGGAGGAACCTCCCATGCCAATGGGGTTCACATTCCAATAGAGTTCCCACTATCAATAGGAAATTTTTCAAGTATGAAATTTCCCAATGGTGAAATTTCCAACATTTATAAGTCTAAGGAATTTTAAGGTTTACAATACATTTACATCTCCACCAGCAATGCATTAGTATCCCAGTTTTGTCATATCCCCTCCAACATTTATCACTCCTTTACTGTCATATTGATTAGTCTGATAGGTATGAGGTGATACCTCAGAGTTATTTTAATTTGTGTTTTTCTAATCAAGAGTGATTTAGAATGTTTCAAGTGATTCTGAGAAATTCTTTGTCTATCATTTTTTTCTGCTCTGACTTCAATTAGTTTTCTTACTGAATCTTACCTACACACTCCTTGATGCTTGAGAAACCATTTTAAAAAAGAGTTGTAAAGGAAAAATTTCCTCTTTTTAAAAAAGAGGAAATGCTTGGAACTCTTTTAAAAGAATGTTAAAATGTTTTTACATGTAATTGGAAAAATATTTTTAAAAAATAAAGAGAAGATGGGCTTAAGGGGCCAAAGAGAGAGGTTATATAGTCTGGATTAGAAATGGTAAGTGGTAGTGGTAGTAATGAGTGATAGGTAGATGAAGAGAGATTATATTATATTCAAATATTCCCAGAAAGTGCTCAATTCAGCAATGATTGGAGTTCTTTCTAGTGATAAAAACATCCAAACTTATTGATATCTGAATCCTGTGCAGTTTTTGTCCATGTCCTGGTATCCTCAGGTTTTCTTATTCTCTCAAAAGTTTATCATAGAGGTACACCCAGCCTATTGGAAGCCTTTTCCACTTCTTTTTTGGCATTATAAAGGTACTAGTGGAGCACTCTGTGCATCTACCTGTTGTCCCTTACTCTCTCCATGTAACCAGCCCATTTTCTTCATCAATTATATTCTTCTCCTCACACATCTCCCATTTTTTCCATGTTCACTTCCTACAAAAAATAAGATAAAAGTTGAAAAAGCAAGACTATAGTCTTTGCCTTTGTCTTATGGTTTATTTTTTCACAAATACCCTATCTTGGGTTAAGGAGCTGTTGCCATCATGTTTACCCTCATGAACTTCAGGATGATTTCTAGGCCTGCATCCTATGAAAGGACAGTTTTCCACTTGACTATTTTTAGTGAATATAAATCTTTGAAAGGTAAACTTTGTAATAGTAATTTTGAAAATGCTTTGTGCAGATATGAATCAAGAATATGTAGAATGAAAATGGCCAATAGCTCACGTCATTGCCGAAGGTTGTATTTAAGGACTGAAATAAAGAATTAGATGCAAAAAAGAACTCAAAATGGAAAGAAGATCATTTAATTTCTGCCTTGGGAATTCTCTGGGGTAGTATATATTGTACACTATATATCTTTAGTATTTGACTTTTATGGACATTAAAATATTACTTATATAAGGTGCCTTGTTTTAAGAATTTTTTTATTTCCCCAGAATCTGTCCTTGTTTAGGACAGGCAAGAAATCAATATAGTTCTACAGGACATTGATAGTTTCACTTTAAATGCTTATATTTATAAAGGAAGTTAAACCTTTCAAAATTTCTTTTTTAGAGGTTCTTCTAAAAAGTTGAGTTCTTTTGCTAACACATGAACATTTTATTTCTATAACCTTCATTTTAGTTGTAAGGATGTAAAATAATATATATGATTTGAAAGAAATGTTTTTGTAAATGTTGAGCAATTTTTAGTAGAGTTCTGTGAATGTTTTTCCGAGGCTAAGATGACTAAATGTCCACATGATGGTCTGATATTTATACAGATATCAGAAAGTAAAGTGCTACTAGCAAAATACCTTCTTCTTTTAGCATTCAGAAATGTATCTTTTGATACAAAGATTTTTCTCCTTCATTTGCTCCCCTTCTTATTCTAGATGCATTCATTTCATTTATGCAATAGATATTCATTTTGATGTAATCAAAGTTAAGAAATGTATATCGATATCTTAATTTCTTTTTTTCATACAAGATGAAAAATAAAACAAGAAGTGGGAAATTTAAAAAAATGCTCCCATTCTCTGATCCCTTTGAATCACCAATTTCCCCTTCCCTCCTCTTATTCCCTGATGTGGAGTTCTGGAACTCTTGCGTTGTCACCAGAGAAGAGCTGGGATGGTTGGGAAGTCTCAATGCAGTTTAGCCTCCTATAAGTACAAGAACCTTAAGAGTAACTCTCATTATATCTAGCTTTTACTCAGAATAAGGCCTCTACAGAGCCAGTGAAAAACTTTATAGCTAAGGGCAGCTAGGTGGCTTATTGGATAGAGAGAACCAGGCCTACAGATTGGAAATCCTGGATTCACATCTGGTCTCAGACCCTTTCTAGCTGTGCGTGACTGTGGGTGAGTCGCTTAAACCCAGTTGCCTAGCTCTTATTGCTCTTCTGCCTTAGAACTAATACATACACACACATACATACACACACACATAATTATATGTATATGTACATATATAGAAGAAAAGTGGTTTTTTTTTCTTTTTTTTAAAACCCTTACCTTCCATCTTGGAGTCAATACTGTGTATTGGCTCCAAGGCAGAAGAGTGGTAAGGGCTAGGCAATGGGGGTCAAGTGACTTGCCCAGGGTCACACAGCTAGGAAGTGGCTGAGGCCAGATTTGAACCTAGGACCTCCCGTCTCTAGGACTGGCTCTTAATCCACTGAGCTACCCAGCTGCCCCCAGAAAAGTGGTTTTAAAGGGAATATAGAAGCAAACAAGATGTTCTATATTGTGAAAATTAATACACTTTAAACCAAATTAATAATAATAATTTCATGGACAATAACATGATTTTGTATATTTGAATTTTGTCCATAATAAGAGATATTTTTAAAAGAAACTGAAAAAATTAACATCTGAACTGCTTTTAAATGAGGGATGAATCCTATGTTGAGAAGAGGAAATATACAACATTGAGGTTGGCTTGTTTCTCCTTACCTATTCTAATTATAGTATATGGTTTATGGAAGATAGCTTTCTGCGTGTTTTTCTGTCCCAAAGGAATGTTATAGAGGGAAAAACAATCTGGCAGACAAGAAATGGTAAGAAACCAGTCACAGAAATGTAAATAAGCTAATATTTTTCACCTACACACACACAAAAATTATCTCTTAACAATTACAGATCTATCTCAGGATGGCATGGGATATCTAACAAAGTAGTGAATTCTCTATCACTAGGAACCATATGATAAAGGATCAAAGAATTTAGTTAGAACCATTGAGATCATATAGTATATAAACCTCTTTTTATTGAGGGAAATTAAGTCTCAAAATAGTGGCTCCCTTCAAATCTGGCAGGTGGTGGGGCCTGGATTTCCACAGCTCTCTTGACTGTAAAGGTTTTTGTTTTATTTTTAAACCCTTACCTTTCATCTTGGAATCAGTACTATGTTGGTTCCAAGGCAGAAAAGCAGGAAGGGCTAGGGCCTACCCAGGGTCACACAGCTAGAAAGTGTCTGAGGCCACATTTGAAGCCTGGACCTCCTGTCTAGGCCTGGCTCTCAATCCACCGAGCCACCTAGTTAGTTCTGTCTGTATTCATTTTTAAGATTTTTGCCTTAAAATTTTTTTATAGAGTTGTAATCAATGCATATTTTCTTTTTTCACTTTGCATTACTTTGTGTCTTCCCATATTTCTTCATATTCTTCATATTTGCCATGATACAATAACATCCTATTAAGCTCTTTTGCACTAGTTTATCCATTTGTCATATATACTGTAATCATGGGCTGCATCTTTGTTCTTTTTCTTTATGGTCTTGTTATGGAAGTGTATAGCTAATATCAAAAGAGCATATACGTTTCTGCTCAGTTAGTTGTATGATTGCATGAAAGCAAAATTGTTCCGTGGTAATTTGGTTATTTCATTTTGAATATACTCCTGATGGTTTGGCTCTTTATTTTGGCAACCCAAAGAGGTATGTATGTGCACAGAAGTAAACTGGTGAAGCAGAGAGTTGGGAAAAGCTGGAAGCAGTAGAAAAACTAAACCCTCTTAATTCTCTTATTTTTTGACTTGTGTTTGCTTTAGTATCCAGAAGTTGAGACTCGAGACTTTTAGGTTTTAAGATTCCGCTACTGAAAATGTAAATATTGAAGTTACAGTGAATTCAGGTTTTGTGTTGGTAGGAATATACTTGTGAGATAGATGTATAATAGCTACTTTTCCTATTATAACTTTCCCATTTCTGCTTTAAGCTTATTTCATTGTGTGTGTGTGTGTGTGTGTGTGTGTTTTTTTGTATCTTGTCTATTTACATTCAACTCTTCAGAGAGCTAAGTCCATGATTATTATTTTACTTGGTACATTTTGTTTTTTAATGAGACTTAAAACTTAAGAAGAGAATGGAATTTTAGAGATTGTATTGTTTAGTCTAACCTTCTTATTTTAGAAATGAAGAAATTGAGACCCAGAGAAGCATGGGGGTTTGCCCAAGATCACAAAATGACAGATTAGGTGTAGAAGAAAGAAATATTTTTTCCATAAATACACTGATAGGATCAGAGCCTAGGTCTTCTAGTTTTTATCACTCTAAATTGGCTTTCCTAGAATTATATTCAATATTAACTGGTGTTATGTTAAAATAACTCATCTGATCATTTCACTTATATTTATATACATTTAATTTACAATTACAATATGTTGTACTATGCCATCTAAATTGTTTCTTATTCAAGACCATTGTATAAGTATTTTTACCATTTTGTATAAAAATACTGCATTTGGACTCAACAGTTTTTAAAAATGGCTATTAGTTATTTTACTCAGTGTTATCAAAATATTTATGATAACTTTTCTGATATTTTAATAAGGAAAACTCTAAAATCAGTTTTGCTAGTAAACAGAGAGCAATATTTGTCTTAAAGAACTGATTTTGTAAAATATATTAGTAATGTAAAAATTGACTCAAAAATTTAAGAGAAAAAAATTATTTTTCCAGTTGGTCTATCTCTATAGGTAATACAAATACAAATTTCACATGGCCCATAAGTGTTTTCACAAGTAGTAAATAGCATGAATTAGAGTTATTTTACTGTTTTTTGGGGTCGATAGCATTTTTCAGAGGTAATAAACAAAGTTATATGCTCCATTGGAAAACTCTCATAAAGGATAGGAGTAGGGATTGATTTTATTGATTTAGAGAACTTTCAGATCAGAAAACTCCTCTATCAAAACAGGTCTGTCAGTGCCTTCTCTCTGTAACTTAAGAATCTTAGAGAATTGCCTTGAGCATTGAGAGAGTAAATGACTTGTTCAGGGTCACACAGCCATTTAGTGCCAGAATTGGGACATAAACCCAGATCTCCCCGATTCCAAGGCCAGTTCTTTATCCACTAAGCTGCAGTGACCTCTTCTGTGCAATAAGTGAGAGCAATATGAGAGTGTTTAGTTTGAAGCAGATTTAGACATAGTCTAAGGGAAAATTTTCTGATAAGAGTTGTTCTAACAAAGGAATAGTCTGTTTTGGTAGTTCATATAAGTTCACTGCCCTTGTTAGTTCCCTCTAGTCGGGGATGGATGACCACTTAAGGGGGGAAGAGAGGAATATCATGCTTCAAGTAGTGGTTGGATTTGGTGATCTCTCGGGTACTAACTTCAAGATTATCTGATTCTGTGATGATGACTACAAACAGGAATTTGGAATTACATGAGGGAGAAAAGAGGCATTCCCCAAATGTTTCTTTTGTTTTCTGAGTTTCCACATCTCACCTCATGTAGGGAAAACAAAAGAGACATAGCTAATCACAGATTTTTTTTCCCCTTTAGAAATGATTTCATGGCATGTCATCAAAATTCTATAAAATTTATCATGCAATTAAAAGATAAGGAAGAATAAATTGTACATTGTTATAAGCAAGTTTTGGTCAGTAATCATTCCCTGTGGAAACATTCCTTCCTGTTACTACTTTTGAGGCATTCTTTGATGGGATGGATACACTCCATCTGTTAATAGGAAGTTACATATAGTTTCAGTCTAAAGCTGTATTTTTTATTTAAAATGGATTTCCTTTTCCATTTTATTCCAGTAACAAAAATTACAATAAGCTAATAGTTTCCTTTGACTCACCAGTAAATAATAACAGTTGAAGCTTTTTTCAAAATTGCTTCTTCATTTTTTTAGTGCTCATACTGAGTTATTAGCTAGAGATATTTGTGAAGAGCCACTTTAATTCTAATAAGTTTGTAAGTTTAAAACACCTGACTCTCATGATGATACCAAGCAGGTACAAAGTAGATTTTCTTGCCAATGATTTTCTCTGTTGGGTAATGAAAATGATAGCTTTTAAAATAGGAATCCTACATTTTATTCTTCCCTTTTTTCCTATTCATTCAAACATGTAATCATTACCTACTGTATATACAAAGACATGTCTTTGCCTTCAATAAGCTTGAAATCCAGTAGGGAAAATAAAGCATGTATATAAATATTGACAAATCATAATAGATACATTAGAGACATGTATAGTGTTTGGGGAACTAATGAGGATGAGATCATGCCATGCAAATGAGATCATGAGAAGGGGAGCTAGCTAGATGGCTCAGTAGAGAGAGAAAGCAAGGCCATGAGATGGGAGGTCTAGGTTTCAAATGTAGTCTCAGATACTTCCTAGCTGTGTGATCCTGGGCAAGTCACATCAGTTGTCTAGCACTTACCTTACTCTTCTGTTTTGGAACAATACTTGATTCTAAGAAAGAAGCTAAAAACAAAATAAAACAGGGGCATTAGGAAAGCTTTTTATTGAAAACATTTGCATTGAGTCTTAAATGATGAATAGGATAGCAATAGGTAGAGAGGGGTGGAGTATTTCAGGCATATGAAGTGGATGTTGTAGATTAGGTTCATCCTGATTTTAGCAAAAGCTTTTGGTAGAGTATCTCATGATTCTTGCTGAGAAATTGGAAAGAAATGGATTAGATCTTAGTAACAATAAGATGGATTAGAAACTGGTTGAATGGCCAAATTATTATTAGAAACTGGTTAAATGACCTAATTATGATTCAGTGTTATATGATAGGACTTCTCTAGTGAAGTACCCTAGGAATTTATGCTTAGCCTTATGCTGTTTAACGTTTTTATCACTGACTTGATAAAGATGGTAAAGACTATCAGATGCTGATGATACAAAGCTGGGAGGAATAACTAGCACTCTGGATGACAGCATTCAAGAGCATTGGTAGAAATTTGGAAAATTGGTAGTACTTAGGTACAAAAATTAAGTATGGCTAGTAGTAGTCCTGAAAAAGATGTGAGCTTTTTATCTTAATGCAAGCTAGCAGTGTGATGTGGTAGCCAAAAAAGCCCTTTTCCTGGAGTATTGTTTAAAGTCAAAGAATGTCCAAAGGAAAGCAACCAGAATGGTGAAAGGTCTTGAATCTATGACATATGAGGATCAGTTAAAGCAACTGGAGATGTTTAGCTTGGAGACAAGACTATACCAGGGAGTATAAAGTATTTTTAGGCATTTGAAAGGCCATTATATAGGAGAGAAGTTAGATGTATTCTGTTTGGCCCCAAGGGATTGTTAGAAATTGCAAAGAGTTAAAAAGTCAACCTTGCTGTCAGGAAAATTTTTCTAAATAGAGCTATCCCAAAGTGGAATGACCTGATTCAAGAGATGGTGGATTCTCCCTCCCTGGCCAGCTTTAAGCAGAGACTTGTTCAGTATGTTACAGTGAGAATTATTTTGTGGATGGGTTGGACTAAATGGCCTCTGAAGTATCTTCCAACTCTGTGGTTCTTCTAATAGTATGTGCAAAGCATGAGTGTATGATTGGGTCCTATGGGCAGGAGTTCAGTTTGTTAGGAATAATAGAATATGGAGAGGAGGAGGATAGTAATGAAAGATAATGATGAATGGGTAAGTTGGGTGGATATTGAATGCTAGTTTAACAAAAATAACAACTAGCATTTATAGACCATCTACTATGTTAGGCACTGTTCTAAACTTTCTACAAATATTATCTTATTTGATCCTCACATCAACCCTGAGAGGTAGGTTCTGTTATCATTTCCATTTCACAGTTGAGGAATCTAAGGTAGACTGTAGTGAAGTAATTTACTTAAATCACACAGTGTCTGAGGTCATATTTGAACTCAGATCTTCCTGGCTTCAGGCCCAGCACTTTATCCACTGTACAACCTACTTCTTCAAAGATTCTGGACTTTATTTGGAAAGTAATAGGAAACTGTGGAAGGCTTTCCAATAGTGGAGAGACATGATTGTATTTGTGCATTAGTAAGATATATCTGGTAGTAATTGTGTAGGTTGGATTGGAGGGAGAAAGACTTTGGACTAATTGATTAAGAAGGATTCTGTTGTAGTAATCCAGATGAGAAGGCCTGAACTACTCCCCTTACTCTGATTTTATTGGGAATACTTCTTTTGGTGTTAGATTTAGCTTGATTGGGATAGCTCAATTTACTAGAAAGAGAAATTTTGTCAGAATTTTTTTTTTAACTTATGTAGTAGAAAGAGATTTAACTCTCTGCCTGAATTCAACATAGTGGTAAAAATACTTGTCATTAGATTGATTAAAAGCTGTTTTTTATTTTATTTTATTTTTTTAAAAAACCCTTACCTTCTGTCTTAGAATCAATACTGTGTAGTATTGGTTCCAAGGCAGAAGAGTGGTAAGAGCGAGCAATGGGGGTTAAGTGACTTACCCAGGGTCACACAGCTAGGAAGTGTCTGAGGCCAGATTTAAACCTAGGACCTCCTGCCTCTAGGCCTGGCTCTCAATCCACTGAGCCACTCAGCTGCCCCCAAATGCTGTTTTATAGCTCCAAATGCTACTTTTTCTCAGAGAGATGCAAAGCTTTCAAGTTGAGTTTTAAAATACATATTTAAATGATACTGATTATGAGTTATAAAAGATCATTGATATGTTTCAGAGAATACTTCATGTAGGTCCTTCTTCCAACTTTACAAATAGCAGCCCATCTATATCTTATCTCATGTCAGTGTCTTTGCAGAAATCAGCTATAATCTCCCAATTTGATTAATGCCTTCTTTTATGTCTTTTACTAACATTCTCTGGGTACTACTGTACCACTCAGGCTGTCCATTGATATCTTCCCTTACAACCTTTTAATCTATTGCCATGGAATTGTAAATATAGTTGTACTTTGTACTTTTTTATCTCAAGAAGTGTTACAGCATTGAAACCATTTACATTGTGATTTTGCTCTAATTGGCCTTATGCGCATGAAATCCCAGTTGGCACATGGTTAGTTATATGTTGACTGTCATAGTGGTGGGCAACTGGCTCTTGGATAATTTGGTTCTGGAAGGAAGACATTGCACCTGAAACATGTCTGAGGATTCTTTGTCATATTTTAAACAACTTCATGTGTATATATACTGTAATTAATAGATACTTCTTAAATATCTTATATCTTTTTGTGTTTTCTAAATATTTTAGAAGCTTAAAATGATAGGTTTAAAAATAATATTCTTTTTGAGCAAAATATTGTAAATGAGATTAGATCTAAAAAAAGACACTGTTTATCAAAAAGGGAAAAGGACAAGATTTATAGTTGTATTTCTTGGTATTCCAGACTAGTAAATTATAGTGGAGATAGATTTTTAAATGATTTTTTTCAATAACAAGCATTTGCTATTTATAGTAAAATGTCCAAAAATGTAAGCCTCATTCTGCCTCTTTGAGTCTATTACTTCCCTGTCAAATGTTGGGGAGCTTTCTTCACTACAGGACTTCTGGAATTATGGATGGTTATTTTGTTGATCAGTGAGATTTGTAGTCTTTTAAAGTTCTTAGTTTTTACAATGTTATTGTTGTAAAACATTTCTCCTGGTTTTGCTCACTTTATTCTGCATCAATCCACAAGTTTTCTCAGGTTTCTCTGAAACTACCTCTTTTGTCATTTTTTATGGCATAATAGTATTTCATTATATTACATTCATACATACATATATTGTAATTTTTAAGTCATCCCCCTAATTGATGGGTATTTCATTTCCAATTCTTTGCCCCCACAAAAAAAGAGCTTTTGTATACGAGTCTTTTTTTTTTTTCTCTTTCTTGGATCTTTTGGGATATAGACCTAGTAGTAGTGTTACTGTCAGAAGGTATGTATACACAGTTTAATAACTTTTAGAGCATGGTTCCAAATTGCTTTCCAGAATGGCTCTGGAGATGACTTTTAAACTTACTTTTCTTCCTTTGGTTTCCCTTTTTTTTCTCTCTCCCCTTCCCTTCTCACATGGAGGTATATTTTTTTTTAAGAGAAAAAATGATTATTTATAAAGTCAGTTTTCTATTATGTACAGCTTTTTAAAAAAGTATATAAATTTAACACTATCTTCAAACCTGTTTTGCTAATGTATTTTCTTCTGAGCTTCCTTCTGTTTTCTGTGCATTTAAAAAAATGCTTCAGCGACTTTCTTTTATTTGGAAATATTGTTGCTAACTAATCCTCCATCCTAACTCCCCCTGCAAGTCTACCTAAATTGTTAAAAAAAAAAAAAGTATCTTTGCAAGAGATAGGTATAATCAAGCACAACAGATTCTAAGTTTGTTTTCCAAAACAAAAAGTGATATTATCATTGTCAAAAATATATATCTTGTTCTGTTCCTTGAATCCTTCACCTTTCTCTTTTGGAAAAGTAGGCAACATGTCTGTCCTTTGGAATTGTAGTTGGTCATTGGAATGAATAGAGTTCCTTAGATTTTCAGAATTTTTTTCTCTTACAATGTTAACACAAATACTGTTTCCTTAAATTAACATACCATATTTTGTTCAGCCATTCCACAATTAATGGGCATCCCTTTTGTTTCCAATTCTTTGACAAAAAGAGCTTTCTTTTTCCTTTTAAAGTTTGAGAAATAGATTTGGATATTTAGATGACAATGTTTGAGTGCTATATGTGGCAAGTAGAATTTTTTTCTTCCATAATAAGTATCTAGTTTTTTTGAAGAATCTGTGAACAAACAGATCCTGCAGTAAAATTGAGGGTAAATTTCCTTTCCAAGAGGATCAGATCTTGCTCTGACTGAATTAGACTGACATTTTTTAATTAGTCAGTAAGACATGCCAGATGTGTGGTGCTGCTGATTTATATAACCTGGTTTTGCAGGGAAGCCTCAGGCTATTGGAACTTGAGAATCGATCAGAATGTCTTACAGATATTCTGTGAAAAGAGAATAGATATTATAAAGCATACTTGAAATCATATTTAAAAAGGATAAAAATTTAAAACTATTTAAATCATCCATGATCTGCCATCTCATACTCCTTTTCCAAAACTTCTTACCCTGGCCCTCCCTGCCCTGCAAATTAGAAAACAAGAGAAAGAAAACCTATTTCAAACATAGTCAATCAAAACAAATTTCTACATTGGCCATGTCCAAAAGGATATATCACATTCTGCACCAAGTCATTCACTTCTATCAGGAGATGGAGAGTAGATTTCCTCATTAGTCCTCTGGAATCTTGGTTGGTCATTACACTAATAAGAATTCAGCACAATAGTATTTGTTCACACTCATATGCCATAACTGGTTCAGCCATTCTCATTTTATGGGCATCGTCTCACATTTCCATTCTTTGCCACTTCTAAAAGAACTATAAATTTTTTGTACATTTTTAAAGTTTGTTTTGCTTAGGACCAATCTCTCCCTTAATTTACTTTCCCTCTTCTCTTTTCTCCTTTCACTACTGTTTTCCCTGTTGAATGAAATATGTTTCTGTTCTGTGTGTATGTGTGCATGTGTGTGTATATATTTTCTTAATTTGACCAATTCAGATGACAGTGAGTTTCAAGTGTCAGCTACTACTCCTCACCCTGTCTGTATAGCCCTCTACTTATATACCCTGATTATGAGATATAATTTCCCCTGTTTTTTCCCATTCCTCCTTTCCCTCCATTTATTACTTTCCCTTTTTCTTTTCATTCTTCTCTTAAGGTCAGCAGGACATAACAATCATTTCAAGGGCTTATCTAACTAGATTCCTTCTAAAATGCCCTCATGATGCTATAGTTAATATTTGAATCTAAGCTGGTTATCCTTGTTTAATCCCTTATCACTTTTCATTCTACTTTTTTTGTTTCTCTTCGCTCTTGTGTTTGAGTTAAAAGTTTGCCTGCAGCTCAGGCTTTTTCAGGAATTCTTGGAAGTTCTCTATTTCAAGGAAGATTCATCCCCCCCCTCCCCCCCAGACTAGTCATTATACTCAGTTTTACTGGTGAAGTTATTTTTAGTTGAAGTCCATGTCTTTTGCTTTCTGTAATATTCTTGTAATATTCCAAAGTTTCCATTCTTTTATATTGGTAGGTCCTAAATTGTGTGGGATCCTGACCATGCCTCTTTGGTACTTGAATTCTTTCTCGTTGCTTGTGGTGTTTTCTTTTTGACCTGGAAGCTCTAGATTTTGGATGTTTTTATTTCATTTTGAGGTTTTTTTCAGGAGATGAACAATGAATTCTCTTTCTACTTTGCTTTCTACTTCTAAGAGATCTGGACAGTTTTCTTTTTAAGTCCCTTGAAATATGATGTATAGGTTCTTTTTTGTATTCATAGCTTTCAGATAGTCTAATGATTCTTTAATTATTTTTCTTCCATCTATTTTCCAGGTTGTTTGTTTTTGCTATGAGATACCTTAAGTTATCTTCTATTTTTTTTCAGACTTTTAACTTTGTTTTAATATTTCTTATTGTCTCATTTGCTTCAATTTGGTCCATTTTAATTTTCAGGGAGTTTTTATTTGTCTATCTTCTACCAAGCTGTTAATTCTCTTTCTAGTTCTTTCTTTGATAGTTCTCATTTCTTTTCTAACTTTTTTTAGGTGCTTTCATTCCATTCATAAAAACATTTTAAGGCCCTCTTTATAACTTTTGCTTCATTTCTTCTGTGCATTCTGCTTGACTTTGTGTCCAAATTGGCATTTTCTTTCATGCATTGATTGTAGATGTCTTGAAATAATTCTGATTTTCTGTGTTAATGTCTTGATCATTCTAGCTCCCATAATAACTTATTATGGTAAAGTTCTTTTTTGTTTGCCCATACTCCCAGCCTAGTTCTGACCTTGGTTGTGGTGTTAGGACTGGGCTTGGACACTCTTCTGGTGAGATGGTCTGGGCTATTCCTGTTGATGCTTTCTTGGTGTATTGAATATTGTGTTATTCCAGAATCTCAAGAACAGGTTAGGGACCTGCAAGCTTTTAATAGTCCCAGAGTGGTCTGATTCAGGGGAAAGTCTAATTTCAGCCCTATTGATTTGAATTGGGAAAGAGTAGGTTGCTGCTGGAATCAGCTCCTATCATCTAGCTGGAAATGGAAAGAGCTGGTGATTTTAGAGTGACAGAATTGTAGACTTCTCTTTAGTGTGAGATTCCTACTCTTGTTTTCCCTCTGCCGGCTGGGCTAGATGCTAGAAGAAAAACCATGTCCTGGACTTTGGGTCTGAGTCATACTACTGATTTCTGAACTTTTTCCTTTCACTACACAGAGCCTAAGGCCTCCTTACTTGACATGCTTTTCTTCTGTCAAAATCTCCTTAAAGCCTCTGCCTTGTATTTGGGACCTGGAACTATATAGTGGTTGACAAAACTGCCAATTAGCACCTGTCTCATTGCCCTGCTGTGGATTTGAGAATACTCTGGTATTGGTCCAGGCCTGTGTTGGTGAACCTATGGGGAACATGCTGGAGGGGGTTGCTCCCTTCTGGCTCTCCATGTGTACCTGAGGACATTTCTTACATGACCTGCCACTCTGCTCGGTAGCCCGATGGGAGTGCTTCCTCCCTACTCTGTTTGGGGTAAAATGGAGGGTTCACATGTGGTGTGAGGGTTGCAGTTTGGGCACTCAGTGTCTAAAAGGTTTGCCATCTCTGGTCTAGGCCCTCTTGCTTGGTGCTTGACCTTAGTTTTGCAGCGTTCCTGAAGCTGCTTGATCTTGACCAGTATCTGTAGACTTCAGTGTCTGTCTCTGTGCTGAGCTAGGTTGGACAAACAACTCTCTGGAACTTTTTTTTGATTTTCCATCAGAATTTAGTTTGATCTTCCTTTCTTCTTCCTTCCCTTCCTCCCTCCCTTCCTCTGTTTTCTGCCTTAGTATCAATTCTAAGATAGAAGAGCAGCAAAGGCTAGGCAATCAGGTTGTCTAGGGTCACACAACTAGGAAGTATCTGAGTTCAGATTTGGATTCAAGTCCAACCAACTCCAAGTCTGTGCTCTGTCCACTGTGCTACCTAGCTTTGCTGGTCTGGTGTATTTTCTAGATGTATTTGGATATATATATATATATATTTTTTTTTTATTTATTTATTTTTTTAGAGGATCTCCTTACATTGCTCCTTACCACTCCACTATCTTGGTGCTGCCTCCTAGCATAAGCTTATTTTTGATATTATGAATATAAAAATGAATATGCTGATAGTGATCTTTTAAATACATTACACATATATTTTCTTAGTGTTTCTTGTACATTACATTCTATCTATGGCTGTATCCTTCCCTGAAAGACATTTTCTCCTCATCAGTGCCTCATAGAACAGTCAGATAACTGGCTGTTACACTTATTGTACAGTAAAATTTTGGACATAACTTCACCTTTCAGACTTTCAGTTTCTTTTGTGAAATTAGTGGATTGCAACATGACATATAAGATCTCCATTAGCTTTAATATTCTATGTTCCAAGGTCTCTGCTAGTGCATGCAGATGTATGTTCTAAAATCCTCTTGTTCAGAAATGCCTTCCAGCTCTGGGACTCTATGGAACTTTCTTTTACAACTTTGCTAACATCCATGTCTGAATGGATTGGACCCAAGCAGAATCTGAATATCTGAAAATTTGAGAGATATTTTAGAACATCATCTCCTTTCTAGTCTTGTCTGTAGATTTCCCCAGAGTACATTTTAGGCTTTTGTCTTTGATACTTCAGTCACTGTCTATTGGTGATTTTGATCAATACTTTTTGGAATAGATATGTACCCAGTTTTTATATTAGGCTCCATGCAGATCCCACATAATCTTTCATATTCCTCTTAATTTTTCAACCTTTAATTGATGGAAAAAAATTAAATAAAGACAAATTAAGAAGAGAATAATTGATTTCCTCCTAGTCTAGCTCTTGTTTTTTGAGGTACTATGCATGTTTAAGAAATATTTAAAAGTTGGAAGTAAAGAGCTCAAAGTGATCTATGCAAAATGGAACAAGGGTTTATCAGAGGGTAAAGTAGTAAGAGAGAGGAGACAGGTTGGAAGCCTTCTGACCAAAAGCAAAGGTCCTGTGCAGAGAATGTTGGGAGAACAAAAGGATGCATAATTACCCATGAGTGGGAATGAGCAGCTGTGGGTGTGCAGGAAAGGATTAAATTAATGAACAAGTTCAACTTCAGATTTTATGCTTAATTATAAGACCGAGAGCCTTGTGGGGAAGAATGATTCTTTGTAATATTGGTGCAACCATGATTGGAGAGTTGCATTTGCACTGTTTGGATGATGCTGTAAAATTATTCGTGATAGTAAAAGGAATAAATTCTTGAGACTTTTGCCCAGTTTGGGGCATTTCATACTTCTACTAACTTGCCAGTTAACCAGCTTCTTTTTATTCTGCTAGATTATTAAAGAACATTTTAATTTGCTGCTAGTTAAAATGGAATGGAATTTTGACTATTACCTTTGAAAATCATGCAAAAATTCCATTTCTTAACTTATGATGTCATATATGCTATTTGCTGTTGAGAAATCATTTGTATACCTCAAGGTAAAATGAGATTGCTTGATCAAGAGGTAGCAAAAACTGTTTGCTATTGTGAAACAATAGCAACTGTTTATTAGAAGCTCTTTAATTTTGTACATAGTATTTTGTGTCATTGTTGAAAATGGTCTCTGGAAGACATAAACTTGTGATCTCAAGCACTTTAACTATTTGAGGTTAGAAAACAAGTGGTGTGGTGGATATGATCTTTATTAATGGCTAATGTGACAAAGACAACATATTGTCTTGGAGTCAATACTGGCTTTGTAATTAGAGTTGGGTTCTAACTACCTTTGTTTTCTTGGGCTGGTGTATATAGATAATGACTATAGAATGAATGAGATTCAGTTTCCTTCTCTGTAAAGTGGAGATAAGTTTTGCACAGTAAACTTCCCAGGACTGTTGTCAACAACAGATAGAAGAGTAGAAGCAAAAGGGTTTTGTAAATTATAGAGTGCCATATACATGAAAAGGATAATTATTCTTCAAAATTCTTCTTAGGTATTTGGTATTTTATATATTCTACCTGGAACTAGTTAACTGCCCATGTTATTTTTAAAAAAAATACATGTAGTATAATTTGGGTATTTGTGATCCTGAGGTAAGAAGCCTTCCCTAGGCTTAGTGGTATTTTTCTTTTAAAGTTCTTTTAAAGTTCTAAACTCACAGTGATTTTGATAGAATATGAATAAGACTGAAAACTTTATATTGATTTTATTGACAAAAATCACCTAGATGTGTTTTAATAACTGTTACATTAATTTAAATGAATAAAGTATCATAACTTTTCCCCTTTTTTACTTTTTTTAACTTTCCACCAACCCACGTTTCTTCCTCCCATTTTAGTTTAAGTAACCTTTTGCAACAAATAATTATAGCCAAGCAAAACAAATCAACACATTAAGTGTGCTTGAGAATGCATGTCTGGTTCCCTACTTTTAGTTAATCATTTACCTTTCTAAGGTTTCCTCCTCTGTCTTTTGACTTCAGAAGGTGAATTTGGTGAGACCTAACCTCTTTTCCCTATTCCTTCCTTCTGGGTGTGTATATGAATTAGAAGTCTCTCTGCTTTGGAACACTGTGTGACAGATTTCATGCTGGACCTCAGCTGTATTTGCTTCATTACCCCATTTAGGAAGAAGTTGATATAGTGGCTCAAGGCAAGAGTGAACACATGTGTACCCATTAATAGTGTGATGATTCCATGGGCAGCTGAGGCTATCTGCATCATTACTTGCAGGAGCAGATTGTATAAAACCTCTCTCTTGATCAAATAATCAGCTAAGTAACTTCTATGAAGATATGTGAAACATAACTGACTGGATACAATATTTATGCTTTTTATAAAGATTAAATGTTTCCCCTCCTGCATGTCTTGATTATTCTAAAAGCTTTCAGATAATGTATGAGAACAATGCTGCTTTTACAGTTTTGATAATATCTTAGAATATTATTTTTTCTCAGTAAACAAAAACCCATTTTATATCCTGCAACCTCTTCTTCTGAATGAAAAATAAACCCTTTATAAACAAATACATATAATCAGGCAAAACAAATTTCTGCATTGGTCATGTTCAAAGAAATTATGTCATCATCTCTTTCTCAGGATGTAGATAGCATGTTTCATCATCATTCCTTTGGAATTGTGGTTGGACACTAAATTGATCAGAGTTCTAGATTTTTTCAAAATTGATTGGCTTTACCATATTTTTGTGTACATTGTTGTATAAATTGTTTTCCTAGTTCTTCTCATTTCACTTTCTATCAGTTTAGATAAGTGTTCCTATGTTTCTTAGAAATCATCCTTGTCTCATTTTATATCCCATTACATTAAAACATTTAGTTTAAAAATATATATGTATATATTTTATTTCATTTACTATTTCCCAATTATATCTTATATGTTTTAACATTCATTAAAATTTTTTTTGAGTTCCAAATTCTCTCATTTCTTCCCTCCCCTCCTCCCTGAGAAGGCAAAGGAATATGATAGATTATACAAAAGCATTTAGTTTTAAATTGAAAAAGCAGAAAACAAAGCTTTTGTTGCAGTTAATATGTTGACTTGAACTCATGTTACACAACCATCACGTGAAACTTAAGTTGACTGAAGTACCTTTGGTGGTTGAGAGTTTCTTGAAGCAGATGAGTAACTTGTCCTGGATTACATAGCAAGTGTGTGTCTGAGGTTGCATTTGAACTCAGGTCGTTCTGACTCCAGCCTTAATACTCTATCTACTGTGTCACAAAACTGCCTTGATATAATAGTTAATTTGAATAGTTCAAACTATCTAAAAGTGAAATGGAATTCCTTGGGAAATAGTGGATTCTTTTCACCAGAAGCCTTCAGCAAAGGCTGATTGACCAATTATATGTTATATATGGGATTCCTCTTTATAGGATCATAGATTTATAGCTGGAAGTACAGCCAGATCTTTCACAAATGAAGCGGGCACCAGGAGGTTAAGTGACTAGTCCAGGGTCACACAGCCAGTAAGAGTTGGCCTAGAAGAACAGTAGGGTCCCATTATATTCTTTTTTTTTTTTAATTAAAACCCTTACCTTCTATCTTGAAGTCAATACTGTGTATTGGTTCCAGGGCAGAAGAGTGATAAGGGCTAGGCAATGGGGGTCAAGTGACTTGCCCAGGGTCACACAGCTGGGAAGTGTCAGAGACCAGATTTGAACCTAGGACCTCCTGTCTCTAGGTCTGGCTCTCAATCCACTGAGCCATCCAGCTGCCCCCTCATTATATTCAAAGATTCTGTAATTATATGAAATCTTCTCTTTATCTCATTTGGTTTGGATTTTGGTGCTAATGAAGCCATAGTTTCCATTTCTGTAAAACCTAGTTAGATTCTTTGTCCTGTACCCAAAGATTGATGTTCTTAATCATAGATCTTCAACATGAATTGAGAATGTGTGGAACTATACAAATCCACCTTTCTAAAAAAAAAAAAATCTAGGTTCATCTAATTAACACCCTTCCCTTTCTCCTTCTCCTTCCCCCCAAATTAAGTTTGTGCTTTTTTGTCTAGATGGGCACTTCCTGAACCTCCTAGTTCCTTGTTTGGTGGTGGAAGGTACTTCCCTTCTCTTGGAACCTATCTTTGACTTTGACTTTGTCCTGAGGTTTGCCTGGTGGGACTATTTACTAAACTGATTTAAATAATTTTCTTTGTACCTCTATTCCTCAGTCTCTTTTTCAGCTAAGTTTGCATTAATTCTGACTTGGACTTGGTTTATATTCTTTGACCTTGTATCTATTGGGGAATGACTCTGCAAGATTTTCCTAATTAAGGGTTTCTAATACTCTCCCAAGTGCATACTATAAATCTTATTTATTAGGATCTTCTAAGATATGAGTTGATTGTGTTGGAATTTAAACTTGGGGCTCTGAAGAAGTGACTGACAGCTTCAGTCTAAGAATTAATCCTTTGAGGTAAAATTTTCCCAATTTTAGAATCAAATTTCTTTGTAATCTCATGAGTGTTTCTTGTTTAATCCCTTTTCATGCCATTGTCCAACTCTATGTCTGTAAGTACTGTGTAGTTTATATAATATAGGTGCCAGTTATAGTTTAAGATTTCTTGGCATAAGATCTCTAGTCTTTTAATACCTTTCTTTTTGTCTTCCTCTTCCATTCTTATTTAATAAGAAATTTCCATTCTTTTTTCTGGTTCTTAAATTTGTATACTGGTAACATTTGGCATATTTTATTAAATTATTATTAAAATATTTTATTTGAGGGGTTTAATGACTGTCATTCTGTTGTCTTTCCTTTTGAAGATAAACCAACTAAAAGAAGGGAGGTGAAAAGAAAAGTATCTTCAGTCCTTTGGCATTCTAGAAAAACAATTGAAACTATGCCATTTTTACTTAATTGTTCATCATAACTTTCTTTCAAGGTGATAAGACATTCCACAAAGGGAGATTGAAATCAGTTTTGGCTTCAGAAAAGTTGCTGAACTGCTTTGTTTAGATCCCGAATCCCTTACCCAGGATTTTATCAGCTGGTAACAGATGAAATTTCAATCAAGCTGAAGTAAAATCTTATCTAATTAAACATATCTATTAGTAGTAGTCAAAATTGGAAACAAAAGTTTCCAGTTTTTCATGATGATGTCTATGATTAGGCTCTAGATTGATCTAGTTTTTTACTTCTTGATACACTGTTCTACATTTACTTAGGGGGCTAATTTGAACTTGTTTAGTAACTTGGAAAACATGGTGAAGGAAGGTTAGAATTATTTTTTCCCCATCAGAGAAATGCAGGACATTTTGATGTAATAAAAAAAGAGAATAGTGTTGAGACTTAGAAGGTCCTGGGTTTGGATTCTATTTCTGCTATAAACTTTCTATGTGACTTTGGGCAAAATATAGTAATTATCCCTTTTATGACCATAGTTGCCTCATTGGAAAGTGAGAGAATTGGACTAATTTCATCTAGCTCTAAGTCATATGATCTTATTAAATGTCTTGTCTGAGGACCCTAGGGAAAATGTTATCTGGTTAGAATGGATTAGAGTGCTTAATTTTTCCAATATTTATTTACTTTTACTTAGTAGTATTGTATTTAAACTTCTGGACATGTCAGTCTCATTCTCATTATATCCAATATTATTCTTTCATCTAGAATGTTCCTTTTTCACTAGAAATGTTAATAGTAACCTCAGTAAGGAAAGCCGGCATCAGCAATTTTGTCCAGTTGCTCATAAAATATATAAGCTAAATATAATTAAATTTTCAATTGAAGAGAAGCATTTGTTATTGTGTTGAATGGGGAGGGAAATTATTTTCCTATATGAGTTTATATTGTTATACTAAATTATTTCTTAAATGAAATGTTTTCTATTATCTTTATCTATTTATATGTCTCCCTAATAGAATAAAAGCTCTTCAAGTACATGGATTGTTTTTGCCTTATCTTGTATTCCATTGCTTATATAGTATCGAGCATAATAGGCCCTTAATAAATCTCTTTAATAATTAGCAATAATAGTGGAAAGAACATTGGTTTAAAAGTTGAGACTTGGTTTCTAGATCCTTTTTTTTTGGTTTGACCTTAGGTGGTAAGTCATTTAATTTCTTTGCAACTAGTTATATGTAAAATTAGAGGATTAAATTAGATTAAGTTGGGAGAGAAATTTAGAACCTGAAATTCAATATTTGGGTGTTTCTTCTAGCTCTGAAGTTCTGTGATGTCAGTCATCTTTAAATAGAAGCCGTGACTACTCCTGAGTCTTCACCTTTGTTACTCTTCCCCTCTGTGTAGTTCCTTTATGTTTTTGTTAATTATCTGCCCTTTCTTCTGATCTGTATGTTTCCCCCTCTGACACATTTTTTATCCTGAAAACCCCATCCTCCTACTTCTCTACTCTATGATTTGACTGCTTGAATCAGTAAAAAGTAGATGAAAAAGAAGGGGAAATTTAGGCAAATAAGAATATATGATGGGTTTGTGGTAGAAGAAATTGGGTGTTAGGAAAAGCCAAGGTGGCAGGGGCAAAGGATACAGTTGAGCTTCCCTCCACAGAATTCCAATCACATCTATAAAATGCATTAGACCGAATCATGAAGGATGAAATTCAGAAAAACCATAGTGAGTCAGTCCAGGTTAGCTTGGGGAAGTAGAGAATCCTAAGGACATTAAGGATAACAAAGACGTATGCCATGGAGGGGAGCACATCAGCACCCAGAGAAGGGCTGTGCACTATGGCAAAAGGAGATCCTAGACCCATGTTGGAGAACCTATATCATGCATACCAGAGAGGGGCACTTAGAGCCCTCTCTGTGGGCACATCCACCATTGCCTAAGCACAAAGTTTGCCAGAATTTGTTACTAGAAAGCCAGAGGGATGCAGGGCAGGGCTGCTCCTCTCCACCTCTCCACACAGTTTGCATTTCGGCACTCGCTCTATAAAAGGTTTGCCACCACTGTCCTAGACCCATACCAGACATCCCAGACCCATAATTAGAGCACCTCAATGGGGACAGATGCCAACTGGCAGCTTTCTCACCTATTCTCTAGTTTTAAGTCACAGATAAAGGACAGACTTAGAAGGAAACCTGTTGTGGTGTTTCCAGGAAAGGAGTAGCTGGGCCTTGTGCCAAAAAAGGATGAAGTTTAGAGGAAAGCAGCAGCAGTGTTGTTTAGTAGAGTCTTATTTCCAGTATCTATATAGTATCTATCAGTATCAGTATCTATCAGCTGGCATAAAAATAGAGTTAGAACCTCAGACCAAGAGAAACCTACATTTCTATTACTCTGAAACATCAGCTAGTTTACAACTAGCCAAAAGAGACTGAGTATAGCAGCAATCTCCTCTTGTTCCGACCCAAAGCCAGGTTAGGAACTTGCAAAGTTCAAGACAAGAGGGCTGCAATTAGATTCTGTCTGAGATAAGACCACTTTGGTAACACTGAAAGCTTGTAGGTCTCCAGCCTAAGATGTCCCTGAGAGCCTGCAATAACACCAGATTCATTACCTCAAGCAACATTGATTGTCCTAGACTTTCCCTTCAGAAATCCACAGAGTCTAAGCATAATATAAAGTCTGAAATCAGCAAGCAGGCTAAAGGAATGAGCAAATGAAAAAGAATCCCACCATAAATAATTGTTATGGTGGGATGGATGCTCAAGACACAGACACAGAAGAGAATGACTCCAAAACATTTACAAGCAAAGTCTCCAAGGAAAACTCAGCTTGGGCACAAACTCATCAAGAATTCTTGAAAGAGATGAAGCAAGAGTTTAAAAAAAAAAGGCTAGACTATTTTGACAAATAAAATGAAAGCACTAGAAGAAAAAAAACCCCTGAAAAAGAGAGTTATGGAAGAAAGAATTGGAAAAGGAATTAACAACTTGGCTTAAGAGATACAAAACTTTTGTCCAAACAACCTCCTGAAATTGAACCAAATGAGCCAATGACTCCATGAGATGATAACTTATAAAGCAAAATTTAAAAAATAGAAGAAACTATAAAGTATCTAATAGCAAGAACATCTGACCTGGAAAACATTTTGGGAAGAAAGATTTTAACTCATTGGAGAATCTAAAGGCTATGACTTAAAAAAAAAAAGAGTCTAGACATATTTTAAGGTCTTAAAAGAAATTTGTCTAGGGGACAACTCAGTGTCTTAGTGGATTGAGAGCTAGGTCTAGATATGGGAGGTCCTGGGTTCAAATTTGGACTCAGATACTTCCTAGCTGTGTGACCCTGGGGAAGTTATTTAACCCCCATTGCCTAGCCCTTGCCACTTTTTTTGCCTTGGAACCCATATACAGTATTGTTAGAAACAATAGACTAAAAGTAAGGGTTAAAAAAAAAGAGAAAAGGAAAATTGCCCACATTTCTTAGAACCAGAAGGCAAAATGGAAATAGAAAGACTCTTACCTGTTACTTCCTGAAAGAAACCTCCATATAAAAACTTCTAGGAACATTATACCCCAGACCCAGAGCTTTCAGGTTAAAGAAAAAATATATTGCAAATAGCTAGAAAGAAAGAATTCAAGTACAAGGAGCTATAGACAAGAAAACACATGATTTAGTACCCACCACTATTAAGGAATAGAAAACTTGAAATATGATATTCCAGAAGGCAAAGGACATGGACTTTAACCAAGCATAACTTCCCTAGGAAAACTGAATATAATAACTAGAGAAGAAAAAAATGGATCTTCAGTGAAATTTAGGTTTTAGAAGCATTCCTGATGCAAAGACCAGAGATTCAGGGAAACTATAATGTTCAAACACAGGAGAAAAGAGAAACAGAAAAAGGTAAACACAAATAAACTATGGTGGGAACTAAATAAGGATAAACTGCTTATATTCAAATATAGGAAAATGATACATACTCCTCCTGAGAGTATGTCATCATCAGAACTCCTAGAAGGATTCCTGTTTGACAGTCCCTTGAAGTGGTCCTATTATGTCTTGATGATCTTAAGAAAAGAATGGGAAGAGAAAGGTGGAAGAATATACTGGATGGGTGAGGAGAAGGGAAAGGAAGGTTAAGGAAAATTACTTTATATAATTAGAATGTGCAAGTAGACATCTTTACAAGTAAGTAGAGGAAGTTGAGAGGAACTGCTGACACTTCAGTCTCATTCTTATCTAAACTAGTTAAAGGAGGAAAGAACATACACATCCACAGATATAGAAATTAATTTTGGGGGCAGTTATATGGCTAAATAGGTAATGAGCCATGCCTGAAAATGGGAAGTCCTAGATTCAAATCAGACACTTCCTAGTTGTGTGATCCTAGACTAGTTGTTAACTCCAGTTGCCTAGCCCGTACTACTCTTCTGCTCCTGGAACTAATATTTAGAAGGTAAGGGTTTAAAATGAAAAGGAAATTAATTTCATTCCCAGAAAATAGGTGGGAAAGGGGAGGAGGATTTTGAGAGAGGATAGATTAAGGGAGGTATTAGCCCTAAGTAAAACAACTCTAAGGATTGACAGAAAATGTTTATAGCTCTTTTTGAGGTGGCAAAGAATGGAAATGTGAGGGGGTGTCCATAAAATGGGGAATGGATGAACAAATTATGGTATATGAATGTGATAGAACACAATTATGCTTTATGAAATGATGGAGATATTTCTGAGAAATCTGAGAAGACTTATATGAGCTGATGCAGAGTAAAGTAAATAGAACCAGGGAAACAATTTATACAATGACAAAATATGATAAAGGCAAATATCTTTGAAAGAATTAGGAACACGTTAACAGTATAATGACCATCTATATTTTTGGAGGATTAGTGAAATGTGCTATCTTCTGATAGAGGTGAAAAACTCAGAATGAGATAAATAATCTTCTTGGACTTGGTCAGTGTGGAAATTTATTTTCAGTGACCTTACAGTAGGCTTATAATGGGTCTTATTTTTCTTTAGTTCTAATTGGGGTAAGAAAATGAGAAGATAGATATTTGCTGATTACAAAAAGTAAAATATAATTTAAAAAAGACTAAACTAGATATGCAAGAGGATATAATCCAGAACCAGGGCCTACATATAATTTAGCTCTTAATAACAAAGGCTTCTATAATAGATTTGAAAACTTAGTTATAACTAGCATTTTTGCGTTATTTATATCATAGTGACTTAACACAGTGATATATAATACTAATTGACATTTCTATTATACAGTGACTTAAGGTTTAAGTTTTATGACCTTGTGAGATATTGAATATCATTTTCAGATGTGGAAAAGAAAGCCCAGAGCAATTTTGAGTTGCCCAGAGCCACGGAGCTAGCAAGTGTGAGGGTCATGGTTTAAACTCAGGTTTTCTGGCTACCAGTTTATTCATGAGCTTTCTGTTATACCACAAATGCCACCATGAACAGATACCCTTAGACATTAATTGGTTTTACTTAAGATCTTTGACTTAATGCAACAAATATGGCTTTTGTGGCACTATTTGAGAAATAATTTACTTTGCAAATGTGGTTCAATTTTTCACATTTACTATGGGAATGATTTAGCCCATTTATTTAATTTTTCTTAGAATAATTGCTTCCTTTTTAGAAAATGTGTTTTCTTTAGAAGCATCCAGTCAAAATAGGTTTAGTCATTTAGCCAACTTAAAAAGTTTCTGGTGCTGAAATGTTGTTAGTTCTTGGTAAATGTATACATATGCTTGGTATATGTGTGTACACATACCATATTGTAGGTAGATTGCTCTTTGCTAGAGGAGTACCCTCTGCTCTACTAATTTCACCTCTGGCTTAAAAACTACAAACAAGCAACTAACAGGCAAGGGAAAGTATACGGAGAGAGAAAGATCTACATTCTACTCTTTTTTGCACTTATAGCAAACATGAGACATGGTGTAAGTAAACACAGCTGTATAGGAAAAATAGCTTTTGAAAGACCTGAAGGTAACTAACTTCTGGTTCACTCAGCATACACATGTTGTTGGTCTCTGTGAACAAGAAGGTATATTGCTTAGGAAACTATAGTAAATTTATGTTAGTTTTCTGGAAAATCAATTGACAGATTAATTTCTGCAGCTGGTTGGGTTCAAGTTGTATTTAGCAGCCCTTAACATAGATCATATAATACTATTTCATTCTTTGTATTTGGTATCTACAGCATTTTGCACAATGTCCAACCCCTAGGCAAAAAACTAGAAACTACAAGGATGTCCCTCAATTGGGGAAATGGCAGAACAAATTGTGGTTTATGATGGTGATGGAATATTATTGTGCTGTAAGAAATGATGAACAGGTGTGAAATTTGTGAAATGACTTCAGAAAAAGCTGGAAAGACCTTACATGAACTGATGTACAGTGAAATAAGCAGGACCAGGAAAACATTGTGTATAATAACAGCAATATTGTGGAATTTTTAAATGTCATAGACTTTGCTACTAACAGTAATACAATTATCCAGAACAATTTTGAAGTACTTAAGAAAAGGAATGCTATCCACCTCCAGAGAAAGAACTGATGGAATAAGAATCCATTGAAACACGATTTAACACTTGTTTATTATGGTATGTGTTTTAGGACTTTATATTTGGCTTTATAAGATTATTCATTTACAAAAATGAGTAATATGGAAACATGTTTTGCATGATAATACATGTCTAATCCAGATCAAATTGCTTACCCACTCTCGGAAGGGAGAGGAAAGAAGGGAGGGAGACAATTTGAATTCTATAACTTTGGGAAACTCGTGGAAGTTTGTTACTAAAATAAAAAAAGTTAAAAAGTTTTTTTAAAGTGTTTAACACCTAGGAGGCACTTATTAAAGGCTTGGTGGGGGCAGCTAGGTATCACAGTAAATAGTGAACCAGGCCTGAGTTTAAAATTTGTTTCAGTCACTTCCCAGCTGTTTGGCTTTGGGCAAGTCACTTAGCCTATTTGCCTAGCCCTTGCCCTTCTATCTTAGAATTGTTACTAAGAAAGAAAACAAGGGTTCTTTTTTTCCTTTTTTTTTAACATGTTTTATTTGATCATTTCCAAGCATTATTCGTTAAAGACATAGATCATTTTCTTTTCCTCCTCCCCTCCCCCCATAGCCGACGCATAAATCCACTGGGCATTACATGTTTTCTTGATTTGAACCCATTGCTTTGTTGATAATATTTGCATTAGAGTGTTCATTTAGAGTCTCTCCTCTGTCATGTCCCCTCAACTGCTGTATTCAGGCAGTTGCTTTTCCTTGGTGTTTCCACTCCCATAGTTTATCCTTTGCTTATGAATAGTGTTTTTTTCTCCTAGATCCCTGCAAATTGTTCAGGGACATTACACCGCCATTAATGGAGAAGTCCGTTACGTTCGATTATACCACAGTGTATTAGTCTCTGTGTATAATGTTCTCCTGGTTCTGCTCCTCTCGCTCTGCATCACTTCCTGGAGGTTGTTCCAGTCTCCATGGAACTCCTCCACTTTATTATTCCTTTTAGCACAATAGTATTCCATCACCAACATATACCACAATTTGCTCAGCCATTCCCCAATTGATGGGCATCCCCTCGTTTTCCAGTTTCGGGCCACCACAAAGAGCGCAGCTATGAATATTTTTGTACAAGTCTTTGTGTCCATTATCTCTTTGGGGTACAGACCCAGCAGTGCTATGGCTGGGTCAAAGGGTAGATATTCTTTTGTCGCCCTTTGGGCATAGTTCCAAATTGCCCTCCAGAATGGTTGGATCAGTTCACAACTCCACCAGCAATGAATTAATGTCCCTACTTTGCCACATCCCCTCCAGCATTCATTACTTTCCTTTGCTGTTATGTTAGCCAATCTGCTAGGTGTGAGGTGATACCTCAGAGTTGTTTTAATTTGCATCTCTCTGATTATAAGAGATTTAGAACACTTCTTCATGTGCTTGTTAATAGTTTTGATTTCTTTATCTGAGAACTGCCTATCCATGTCCCTTGCCCATTTATCAATTGGAGAATGGCTTGATTTTTTGTACAATTGATTTAGCTCTTTATAAATATGAGTAATTAAACCTTTGTCAGAGGTTTCTATGAAGATTTTTTCCCAATTTGTTGTTTCCCTTCTGATTTTAGTTACATTGGTTTTGTTTGTACAAAAGCTTTTTAGTTTGATGTAGTCAAAATTATTTATTTTACATTTTGTGATTCTTTCTATGTCTTGCTTGGTTTTAAAGCCTTTCCCCTCCCAAAGGTCTGACATGTATACTATTCTGTGTTTACCCAATTTACTTATGGTTTCCTTCTTTATGTTTAAGTCACTCACCCATTTTGAATTTATCTTGGTGTAGGGTGTGAGGTGTTGATCTATTCCTAGTCTCTCCCACACTGTCTTCCAATTTTCCCAGCAGTTTTTGTCGAATAGTGGATTTTTGTCCCCAAAGCTGGGATCTTTGGGTTTATCGTATACTGTCTTGCTGAGGTTGCTTGCCCCCAGTCTATTCCACTGATCCTCCTTTCTGTCTCTTAGCCAGTACCAAATTGTTTTGATGACTGCTGCTTTGTAATATAGTTTAAGGTCAGGGACTGCAAGGCCCCCATCATATGTGTTTTTTTTTCATTATTTCCCTGGATATCCTTGATCTTTTGTTCTTCCAAATGAACTTTGTTATGGTTTTTTCTAAACCGGCGAAGAAGTATTTTGGTAGTTCAATGGGTATGGCACTAAATAGATAAATAAGTTTGGGTAGGATGGTCATTTTTATTATATTGGCTCGTCCTATCCATGAGCAGTTAATGTTTTTCCATTTGCTCAAGTCTAGTTTTAGTTGTGTGGCGAGTGTTTTGTAGTTGTGTTCATATAGTTCCTGTGTTTGTCTTGGGAGGTAGATTCCTAGGTATTTTATTTCGTCTAAGGTGATTTTGAATGGGATTTCTCTTTCTAGTTCTTGCTGCTGAGCTGTGTTGGAGATATATAGAAAAGCTGATGATTTATGTGGGTTTATTTTGTATCCTGCAACTTTGCTAAAGTTGTTGATTATTTCAATTAGCTTTTTGGTTAAATCTCTAGGATTCTTTAAGTAGACCATCATGTCATCCGCAAAGAGTGATAACTTGGTCTCCTCCTTGCCTATTTTGATGCCTTCAATTCCTTTACCTTCTCTAATTGCTACTGCTAGTGTTTCTAGTACAATGTCAAATAGTAGAGGTGATAATGGGCATCCTTGTTTCACTCCTGATCTTATTGGGAATGCATCTAGTTTATCCCCATTGCAGATGATATTAGCTGATGGTTTTAGATATATACTGTTTATTATTTTTAGGAACAACCCTTCTATTCCTATGCTTTCTAGTGTTTTTAATAAGAATGAGTGTTGTATTTTATCAAAGGCTTTTTCTGCCTCTATTGAGATGATCATGTGGTTCTTGCTAGTTTGCTTGTTGATGTGGTCAATTATGTGGATGGTTTTCCTAATGTTGAACCAGCCCTGCATCCCTGGTATGAATCCTACTTTATCATGGTGAATGATCCTTCTGATCACTTGCTGGAGTCTTTTTGCTAGTATCCTATTTAAGATTTTTGCATCTATATTCATTAGGGAGATTGGTCTATAGTTTTCTTTCTCTGTTTTTGACCTGCCTGGTTTTGGAATCAGTACCATGTTTGTGTCGTAAAAGGAGTTTGGTAGAACTCCCTCTTTGCTTATTATGTCAAATAGTTTGTATAGTATTGGGATTAACTGTTCTCTGAATGTTTGATAGAATTCACTGGTGAATCCATCAGGCCCTGGGGATTTTTTCTTAGGAAGTTCTTTGATGGCTTGTTGGATTTCAATTTCTGATATGGGATTATTTAAGAATTCTATTTCCTCTTCTGTTAGTCTAGGCAGTTTGTATTTTTGTATATATTCATCCATTTCTCCTAAATTGGTGTATTTATTGCCATATAATTGGGCAAAGTAATTTCTAATGATTGCCTTAATTTCCTCTTCATCGGAGGTGCTGTCCCCCTTTTCATCTTTAATGCTGTTAATTTGCTTTTCTTCCTTCCTTTTTTTAATTAGATTGACCAGTACTTTGTCTATTTTGTTTGTTTTTTCAAAGTACCAGCTTCTTGTCTTATTTATTAAATCAATAGTTCTATCACTTTTGATTTTATTAATTTCTCCCTTAATTTTTAGGATTTCTAGTTTGGTTTTCTGCTGGGGGTTTTTAATTTGATCGCTTTCGAGTTTTTTCATTTGCATTTCCAATTGATTGATCTCTGCTCTCCCTTGTTTGTTAATATAAGCATTCAGGGATATGAATTTACCTCTGATTGCCGCTTTGGCTGCATCCCAAAAGGTTTGAAAGGATGTCTCGCCATTGTCATTTTCCTCGATGAAATTATTAATTGTTTCTATGATTTCTTCTTTAACTAAATGGTTTTGGAGTATCATATTGTTTAATTTCCAATTGGTTTTAGATTTGGTTTTCCATGTACCATTACTAATCATTATTTTTATTGCCTTGTGATCTGAGAAGGCTGCATTCATTATTTCTGCTTTTCTGCATTTGTGTGCTATGTTTCTGTGACCTAATGTATGGTCAATTTTTGTGAATGTGCCATGTGGTGCTGAGAAGAATGTGTATTCCTTTTTATCCCTATTTATTTTTCTCCATATGTCTATTAATTCTAATTTTTCTAAGATTTCATTCACTTCTTTTACCTCTTTCTTATTTATTTTTTGATTTGATTTATCTAAATTTGATAATGGTTGGTTTAAGTCTCCCACTAGTATGGTTTTATTGTCTATTTCTTCCTTCAATTCTCCTAGTTTCTCCATTAGAAATTTGGGTGCTATATTATTTGGTGCATACATGTTGATTAATGATATTTCCTCATTGTCTAGAGTCCCTTTTAACAAAATATAATTACCTTCCCTATCCCTTTTGATCAGGTCTATTTTTGCATTGGCTTTATCAGATATCATGATTACCACTCCTGCCTTCTTTCTATCAGTTGAGGCCCAGAAGGTCTTACTCCATCCTTTAATTCTGACCTTGTGGGTGTCAACCCGCCTCATGTGTGTTTCTTGAAGACAACATATGGTAGGGTTTTGGATTCTAATCCATTCTGCTATTCGTCTACGTTTTATGGGTGAGTTCATCCCATTCACGTTCAAAGTTATGATTGTCATTTGTGGACTCCCTGGCATTTTGATAGCCTTCCCTAATTCTAACCTTTTCTTCTTCAGCTCTACCTTTTAGTCCAGTGATTTGCTTTGATTCAGTCCCCCTTGTCCCCTCCCTTGATGTTTCCCTTTTTAGTCCCTCCCTTTTTGTTCCCTCCCCCTCCCCTCTCTCTTTCCTTCCCTTTTTGTTCTCCCTCTCCCCCTCCCCCCCCTTGGTTTTCCCTTCTCCCTACCCTTGTTGGGTAAGATAGAATTCAAGATCCCAATGGATCTGGATGTTTTTCCCTCTCAGAGTTGATTTCCCTGAGATTAAGGTTTAAGTAAAAAACCCCCTCTCTTCCTCTCCTTCTTATAGGAGTTTTCTTCCCCTCCCCTTCCCATGTGAATCTTTGTGTGAGAAAGATTATTCTATTTGGTCTTTCTTTACCCCCTATTTATACATTACATTTTCCCCACATATTAGTATACATAGATTGATATAAATGTAGTCCTTATAGAAGAGAGTTTGAGTAAAAGAAGAAGATAACATTTTTCCCCTTTCCTTAACATTTACCTTTTCAGGTATTCCTTGCTCTTTGATTTTCGGTATCAAACTTTCCACAGAGCTCTGGTCTTTTCTTTGCAAAAAGTTGGAAATCTTCTATTTTGTTGAATGCCCATACTTTCCCTTGGAAGAATATAGTCAGTTTTGCTGGGTAGTTGATTCTTGGTTGGAGACCCAGCTCTCTTGCCTTTCTGAAGATCATGTTCCATGCCTTACGATCATTCAGAGTAGCACTTGCAAGGTCTTGTGTGACCCTGATTGGCATTCCTTTATATCTAAATTGTCTTTTTTTGGCTTCCTGTAGGATTTTTTCTTTTGTTTGATAGCTTTGGAATTTGGCAATTACATTCCTGGGAGTTGTCTTTTGGGGGTTTAGTGTAGAAGGTGTTCTGTGAGCTCTGTCAGTGCCTGTATTGCCCCCTTGTTCTAGTATCTCTGGGCAATTTTCTTTGATTATATCTTGTATCACCATATCGAGTTTGGTGTTTATTTCTGGCTTTTCTGGGAGTCCAATTATTCTTAAATTATCTCTTCTCCCTCTATTTTCCAGATCTATCACCTTGTCGGTGAGATATTTTATGTTCTCTTCTAATTTCTTGGTGTTTTGGCTTTGCTTTATTAGTTCTTGCTTTAAAGCCTGGTTTTCTTTTACAGTTTGGTCAAACTGGTTTTGTAGATGCGTGAATTTCTTTTGCATTATTTCCCACTTTTCCTCCCAGAAGGCTTCCATCTTTTTGGTCATTTCTGATTCAAATTCTTCATGGGTTTGTGGAGAGTTTCCATTTCCTTTGGAAGATTTTGGAGCATTTTCTTGTATATCTTCTTCTATCTCCTCTATATTTTGTATTTTGGCTCCATAGAATGTGTCTAAAGTCGCCCCTTTCTTCTTATTTTTCTTGGTATTTTGGGGCTTCTGTGCTTCTGTGGAGTTTGCCATCTCGGAATGGGGAGGATTAGCTTTTCTTATCTCTGTCTGGTGTTCAGAGGCTTTAGTCCTGGGCAGATTGTCGGTTCTATGAGCTTTCCCTGGGTTAAACTGAATATGCCTCACTGGAACTGGAATGGAAGGGTCGGACCACGAGGCCACACTCTACCCCGGCTCTCTGGGTCGGGTTGCTTTCCGGAAGTTGCCTTCAGAATAGCTGGCTGTGAGGCTGTTTCATCGGCCTGCGGGGGGATGGGCTTCGGCTTCCCAGAGCTCCGAGAGAGCAGTGACTTTCACTGAGACTTGGATAGCAGGATCCAACCGGTGAGGCTGTCTTGCCCGCCCTGAGGCTTGCTGTTGTTTCAGACAAGCCTGCTCTCTGCGGGGTGAGCTCCGAGGGCAGTGACTTTCACTGAGACTCGGATAGAAGGCCCTGAGGGTTGCTGTTGTTTCCACCCTGCTCTCTGCCGGGGGAGGGCAGTGACTTTCACTGGGACTCAGATAGAAGGCCCTGAGGGTTGTTGTTCAGACGACCCTGCTCTCTGAGCCGGGCTGGGCTGCGGCTTCCGGGAGCCTTGGACTCTGCGCTCCTACCCCTTAGGTCCGAGTGATCTCGGGTTCTGGCTTTTGAGGGGGGCCGTAGCTTTTGATCCGGGTTCAGGTCCAGGAGGACGGTTCCCAGGGTCTGTGCTGTTGATCGTTTTGAATTTCGGCGCCTTAGGAGCTTATAGTTTGAGATTGGTCGGGAAGGGTTTTCCGGAGATCTGAACTTTAGCTTTCTCTAAGCCGCCATCTTGACCGGAACTCCCCGAGCTCCTTCCTTTTAAAGAAAATTTTCTCTTGTGTTACCTCCCTAAATTTTCACGTCTACCAATCACAGTAGACATTTCCCCCAGGACTGACCATTATTAGTTCACATCTTCTTTTGTTCTCACCTTCTCTGGATAGACTAAAACTTCACACCTCTTTTGTTAAGCTTGCCTTTTGTAAGTTGCTTGATCTTTTAGTGATTAATTTAACCTTTATAGGTACTTAGCATCCTTTTGTATTAGATCTAAAAATAGACCTAGCTTAAGGTTCTAGCTTTACTATAAGTATGAGTTAGGGACTTTTTCATTGTTCCATCAGGCGTTTACAACTTTATCTTCCCCTAAGGCACTGGCTAAGTATGGGTGGAGTAATGTTAAAATCCCTAATACATTCCTGATCAAATACCTTCATTTGTTACAATAAGGGAATAGCTTAACCAAATCTTCTAAGGTAGAGTCTGAGCAGTTTTAAGATTCACACCATCCAAATGTTGTTTTTATATATAGGATCATAAGGACCTTAGAACTCATCTAATCCTGAGGCCCAAAGACACTATATGATAGGATCCTACGATCATAGATTCATCCAGAGCTAAAAGGAACTGCAGAGAACATTTAATTGAACAGCTTCATTTTACAGGAAACTGAAGCCCAAGATCACACAATACTGCTAGAGGCAGGATTGAATCAAGGGTCTTGTGACTTATACACTGCCTCTTTGAATAGGAAGTATATTTACAATGATTTAAAAATCTTGGCTCCATGCCCACTCTCTCATGAGGTGGCCCTTTACTTTCATTATAGACTCCTGATTAGTGCCAGAGGACCTAAAACAGAATTTTAGTCTTTCTGGAAACTGAGACTTGGGCCAGTTTCCTCATCTGTCAAATGAGACAGTTGTTTGGACTAGGTGATCTCTCTTCTAGCTCTGTGTGGATAATCACAGGGCTGTTAAAAATTTTTTCTGTCTAGACAAAATCTTCTGCCCTATAACTCCCAATCATTTACTACATTCCTGTGCTCTGGGTATAATAATTTTATATCTGACTAGCATAGAATACAATGAAACTTTGTTCCCATTATACTTAATGTTACTTAATGCAGCTGTGAAGTCAACAGAAGCCTCATATGTTATTTTTTTTTTAATGAACTGTTGCCAAGCTAGCTCTAGACAGCAAATATTCTTTGGTTTCTCTGCCCAAAGCTAGCCCTGGCCTCTTTAGGGATGCCAGTGTGAGTTCTTTGAAGGCAGAAACTTTTTTTCTTTTTCTTTTTTTGCCTCTCTTTTGTATTCCCAGCACTTATACAGTGACTGGCATATAATAGATGCTTAATTAATATTGAGTAACTGACTGCTTAGTGTTTTTTTTTTTTCAAACTGTAGAACTGGTTGCCTGATGCCTGATATATAAACACTTGGTTTTTTTAATGCTTCCATTGATGGAACTCAAAGTAATATATATAAGAGGTTGGAACTGATTGAATGGATATAGAAAATTAATATTAGTTTCTGGTTTTATGTTTTTCTTACTTTTCTATATGATTATAGATAGTTTGACTTTCTTTCTCTGAAATTACCTGTTCATGTCCTTTAATCATTTATAATTGGGGAGATGGTTTCCCTTCTTATCAATTTGAATCAGTTCTTACATATTTTAGGATTGTTTAGGAGATGTTTATCGGTCTCTTTGTTCTCTTTATTGTGTACCTAATCTGCTCCACTATTTTCTTTTTCTTTTTTTCTATTTCCCAATACTAAATTATTTTGAGACCTGTTTGTAATATAGTTTGAGAACTGTTATTGCTTGATCCTCCTTCCCACTTTTTTTCATTAATTTTCTTTATATTCTTTACTTTTAAAATTTCAGTTGATTTTTGTGATCCCCCCCCCCCCCCCCATAAAGTAATTCTGTGGTGGTTTGATCAGTATGGCATTGAATAAGCAAATTAGGTGATATTGTAATTTTTATAATATTGATGACACCTACCTTATAGTCTATTCCTCTTGACCTCTCTGTAGCCTTTGACATTCATTGTCACTTTTTCCTCCTGGATATTCTCTTTTTTCTAGATTTGTGTGGCACTGTTCTGTCTTGGTTCATCTTTTACCTGTCTGACCACTCCCAGTTTGTTTTTGTTTTTTTGCTAGATCTTTAGTCAGGTCAAGCCCTTTTCAGACTCTGTAGGACCTCTTCTCTCTGCATCCTGTTTAATTAATTAGTGATTTTTATCATCTCTCATGGTTTCAATTATTTATTTCTATGCTAATGATTCTCAAATCTATTTATCTAGCAATAACTTCTTTGCTCTCTTACAGTCTCACTTCTAGAATTAAATGTCTTATAGGTATTCAGAGAGTACATCTCCAGGAATGTGCATGATCATTCTTAAACTTAGCATGTCCAAAATGTAATCCATTATCTTTCCTCCCCAAACCTTTCTAATTTTATTATTACTGTAGAGAGTAAATACCACCACATCCAGCTATCCTGGGTTGTTACCCAGCTGTCATCCTTATTTCTCAGCCCCTCTTACTAACCACAAATAATCTCTTGCCAAGCCCTGTCAATTTTACCTTTGTAACTCCTCTTGAATACACCTCTTTTCTGATACTGTAATCACTTTAGTGTCTCATCACATCATTTTGGAAAATTGCAATAGCCTGATGGCTGTTTTCCTGCCTCAAGTCTTTGTCTTCTACAGTTCATCTTCCACTCAGATGTCAAAGTGATCTTCCTAAAAGGTCAAATCTGATTATATCGTCTCCTTACTTAACTCCAGGAGCTCCCTAGTACCTCTAGGATTAAATATGAAATCCTCTATTTGCCATTTAAAGTCTTTCTTAACATGGCCCCTGCATAACATTAAAAAAACAACAACAACAAAAAACCTTATTTCCACAGACATTTTGATCCAGTGACTGGCCTCCTTGCTGTTCTTGAAGCAAGGCAGTCCAATCTCCCACCTCTGAGCATTTTCACGCCCTGTCCTTGTTTGGAATTCTTTCTCTCCTTATCTTCATCTCCTGGCTTCCCTGGCTTCCTTCAGACCACAGCTAAAATTTTACCTTCTAGAAGCAGTCTTTCCTGATCCTCCCACTTAATGCTAGAATTTTCCCTCTGTTTATTATCTCCAGTGTACCCTGAATATATCTTGTTAGTACACAGTTGTTTGCATATTGTTTCTCCTTGTTAAGACCTTGAGTTCTTTGAGAGCAGGGTCTATCTTTTTTTACCTTTCTTTGTAACCTTTGTGCTTAGCACTTAGCACATTGCTTCAAATATAGTAGGTGCTTAATTATTTGTTGTCTGAGTGTTCTAAAATTATAACTTGATCACTATTTTAATCAGATTTCTGAAGTCTTTCAAAGTAGTTTTCCTTTACATTACTTTGGTCATCTTGAAATTTTTTCCCTCCTGGTTATATTTATTTTGCATTAGTTCATATAGGTCTTTTATGGATTCTTGATTTCTTCATATTTGTCATTTCTTATAACATAATAATATTCAGTTACCCTCATATGTCACAATTTGTTCAGCCTTCCCTCAGTTGAGGGGCACTTTTTCCTCAGGTCTTTGTTACCACTAAGAAGTGCTATTATAACTTTATCTGTATAATTGCATTGTTTCTCTTACTTCCTGACTTTTCTGGGGTATAATCCTAGTATAGATGCTCCTGGTTGAAACTACTTTTTAGGTATAGTTCTAGAAGATGTTCTAGAACTGTATCCTTTCCTGTAGATAATTTGTTCTGTCAGTTTGGAATGTCAAGATCTTGGTTTCAGTTGTAGAAATGGCAAATTTGTCCAGTTATTTTAAGGCAGACTTGTCATGATAAGTCGTTGTCAATGATGGCAGTTTTATATAGCAGAAAGAGCACAGAATCTGGAAAGGAACTAGATTTGATTTTTAGTTCTATTACTTGCTATGTGTAAATATGTAAGTGATCTTGAGCAAATCATTTAAACTTGCTGGATCTTGGTTTCTTTCATCAGTAAAGAGAAAATTTTGTACATGAATGACTTCTAAGTTCCTTTTGAAGTTAGCCTTTGATTCTGTTTTTTTTTCTTTAATTTATTTTTCTTGACCAATTCAAGGGGTTATTTGTATGTACATTTGTTCTAGTTAATTTGGTCTATTCAGTATCTTTATTTTTCATTTCTGAAGTTATTTTTGTAAATGCTGTTGCTCATATGTGTTTGTAAAGTGTTTTTCCTGTGAAGGTTTCCTTTTTAATGGGTACAGTCATTTCCTAGCATATGATAAAATATAGGTTTTAGCTACAGAAAAACAAAACACATATTTTAGAATTATTAGCTACTTTTTCCAATGATTACTTTTTCTATATGAAAGCATATTATAGAATCATGCCTAGAAGAAATTTTCTATTTTTAGAACTATCAGAAAAAGACTTATGAACTGAATATGAATGAATATGAATGTACTGTGCATTTATGTTTTGCTTTTATGAAAATATGAGTGAAAAACCTGTCCTGAAAGTGAAAATTGAAGAGTTTTCTATTTCTGTTTCTATAATTTATTATTTATCCAAATGATTTTGATGAAGTTTTTTTTAATCAAAAGAGTCCTCTGTGTTGAGATGGCTTTTGCTATTTGTGGTCAGACCAGAAATCAAGATTTGATGTTTTACAATCTGGTGTCAAACAGTTGCTTATCAAGGCTTCATTGTATTGCAGGTTTAAAAAAAAAAAAACCTAACTCTGAAATGGGGAGTTTTCCCTATATCACAGGATTTTACAGATGAATACCATACTGTACACAATGGAAATGCAGTACACCACCACAGCTTTATGCAAGTTTGTCAACATGAGATTGTACGCAGCACACTATTGGCTGATGGAATGAAAGGCAACCAATCACAGCACTGTATTCTGTATCCTGGGTGCTGATTGGCTCAGTGACTGTATTTTGTGGATTTTCACCTATCATGGGGGTCCCTGGACTGTAACTCCCGTGATAGGTGAGGAATCACTATTATTTCCTAGATTTTGTGTCATCTCCTTAGATTAGATCATGTTTCTGTTACAGAATTTTTTCACCCACAACAGCACTATGAAAATAATCATCCTTGTTTTTTAAATGAGGAAACCAGAGCCCTGTGAGGTAGAATGAATTGTTTGGGTCATGTAACTAGAAAGATTTAAAGTTGGGTTTGGAACCCAGATCTCTTAGTACTGTACTTTATTATTTGCTACCATTCTATGCAATTAAAAAATTAAAATAATTAATCTTATTGAATTATACAATGACTATACAACTTTTTACATTTTTAAAAAGCCTTTAATATATAGTCTGTTCTCCTTTGGGGCACTTATTTGACATTGCATTTACAAGATTTTGATATACTCAGAACTACACTTTTGTCTCATTGGGCATTAAAGTTTGCCTATGATGATCTGTTTTCTAGGTTTTAACCTTGATTATAGACCATAGGTTTTCTTTGGGGTTTTAAATCAGGCTTTTCATAGCACTGAAGAATATTTATTTTATTTCTTATATAAACTTCTTGAGCTCTTGTGACTTGCAGCATGTTGCAGATTTATATTGAATATTTATATATATTGAAGTAGCCTTAAAAAATTTTTTTTTTAAATTTTAATTTAATTTTTAATTTTAAAATTTACATATTTATGAAAAAATTCCTAGTATACCAGTTTATCAGTTTTCCAGTTCCTCATTAGGAACAAGATTTTCAGTTCCTCTGAAAATAAGAATCAAAATCTTCTTTGGGTAGACATTTTCTGGTCTAATGAAGTTATACATAGCTCTTATAAGTTTACTTGAATTTCTTCAGATAGTAGTTTTGGAAAGGATTTTAATTAAAAAATGAGTTTCATTATTAAAAATTACCTGTTCCTAATCTTTTGCTCTGGAACAGAGTAGGTACTTAGCAAATGCTTGTTGGTTGGTTGCTTGATTCAGTATCTCCAGTTTTTTGTATTGTTTTGTCCATGGGATCTTCTTGCTGTTCTACTCAAGATGCCTTTGCTACCCTTTCAAGGAATCAATAACAACCCCTCTAGCTGTTAGTTCCCTCTAGAAGCCTTTGCTTGTTTTTTCAGCATTTAGTTGGACTGTTTTACAGCAGTAGTTGATCACTTCTTGAAATATCTCCATTTACTGATCTTGATGCGTTGTGGACTAGATTAATCCTCAAAATTCTTGATTTCCCCACATCCACAGCTGCTGTAGTATCTCCAACAATTATGGAAGTATGCTTTTTAAAGTTCAACAATCTTTGCACATTTCTTTGGAATTTTTAATCTTTGGAATTTTGGAATCTTTAAAAACACAAATTTGTTGGAGACATAGTCAGAGCTGGAAAGAGTCTTAGAACTTGTCTACTCCAACACTGATTCTATTACTAGAAAAACTGAAGCCCAGAATGTGAAAGTAACTTGCTCAAGTTTAGAAATAGAGCTAGCACCAGACCTCAGGTGTCCTGGCTCTTGTGGCTGTTCTTTCACAATTCAGATATTTGCTGAGAATAATAACATGCCATACTAAGTATTTTGGAATAAGGAACAATCCTCAAATAGTGAGTGTCACTTAAAGTTATTAGTCCTTGTAGACAGAGATGTGGAGAAATCTAATGGAACAGTTTACCAGCTACCTGTGTTATATTGTTCAATGACATTGAAGATCTCTTTTTGGAATCATCTTGTGTTTTCATCTGTGTAGGTAACTCCTATTCACTCAATCAGTAGGCATTTAATAAACATTTAATATGTGCCAGAACTGTTCTAAGTGCTGATGATACAAATGTAAGAACACAATTCCTGCCCTTAAGGAGCTTACATTCTGATGAAAGAAACAGTATGAAAATAATGCAAGATAAGTAGAATAGAGATGGAAAGTAATTTCAGAAGGAAACCATTGGCTGGTGGTAGTAGGGTAGGGAGTGAAGAGAAAATATTAAGAAAAGCTTCTTGCAGATAGGATTTGAGTTGAGTCTTGAGGGAAGCCAGGGATGCTAGGAGGTGGCAGTGAGAAGATAGAACATTTCTAGAAGGGAGAGAATAACTAATGCAAATTCAAGGAATGGAGTGTGTGAGGAACTCTAAGTAAGTTAGTATAGCTGCTATATAAATCGAATACATGGAAGAGGTTAAAGTGTAACAAGACTGGAAAGATAGGAAGGGACCAGATTGGGTAAGTTTTTTAATTCATCCTCCACTTAATTGCTGTTTTGGCTGCTGAGTAATGGATAGAGTATAGCAGGGAGAGACTTAATGTAAGGAAAATCAAGTTGAAGAACCCATATTAGGCAATTGCCAGAAGCTCTGAGAAGTTAAGTCTATATTTTTTTAAAAAATTAATCCTATAGCCAATATATATGTAAAAGGCAGTATTTGTACTCAGATATTGCTGATTCTGAAACATGTTCTTTTCTACCCAATGTCAGGTGGTTGATTAGTCATCCTAGCAGAGGAATTTTGATAACTTTCTAACTAGAGATACAAAATACACCTTCTTAAATAATTTTATTAAGTTTGCATGCTTGGAATTTTTTTAAGAGAAAGAATTCATCAGATGGAGTGATAAAATCACTAATAGATAATCTAGATTAAAAATCTATATTTTTAACTGAGACAACTTCTATACATTTGGTTGTGTTTTCATTTTTTGCTCTTTTCCTAATTCATGATATTTTTTTCTTTTGCATCCTCCTCTAACTCCTTCTTCCCTGTTCTCCCTCCTCTGCTTCCCTATTGTACTTATGAGTTGAGGCTGGTACCTGGGTAATTTTAAAGTCAAGGAACTAGAAAGCTACAAGTTTGCTATGTGTGAAGTCCAAAAACTAGATACTAGATACTAGTAGAGATACTAAAGGGGAATCTGTCCTCCAAAATTTGTTTTTCCTCTAATATGTTTTCTGATTTCACTTTCAGCTCTTAAAAAATCAGATCCTAAAAATAAAATTATTGAAAAGAGAGGATTTTACACGATAGAAATTTCAAAATTAGATACTTTCCAATGGTGGCTAGAAATTTTGGTATTTTTACACAGAAATAGAAATTAAACCTTTGCAGAAGTTATATTTGCATCATCCTAGTAGCAAATCTGGTATTAAACAGTATGTATTCAGCAGCTTCTATTTGCTGTTATGCCATCCTATGAAATCTGTACAAAGGGATAATTGATGAAATAGGGACTATAAAATTGTATGCCACTTCTTTGGAGGGATAAATTTGGGGAAATTGAGTTCTTACAAATGTTATACCTTCCTATAGATATCCTTTAAGTATTCCTAGTATGTATAAATAAGGAACTTAGAAGTCAATAGAGAATCAATAGAGAATTGATAGAGAAAAGAATCTTGTGGCTAGGTGTTCAGGAGACCTGGGTACTCATCTCAGCTTTGTCATTAGCTATTGCTTGGTTTTGTGAATGCTACTCATTCTCTTCTGAGAGTTTTGTATTTGATTTTAGGGTCTTTTTCAGCTCTAATGCTGTATGATCTATAATGTTATTGGAAAAAAATAACATTTAGTGTATTGTATACTGTGCAAAGAATTAAAACTCCAGATGTGATTTATTTAACTAGTGTGATTTCAGTGAATCCCACTCACTCCTCCCTTTTAAAAAAAATCCTTATTTTCTGTCTTGGAGTCAATACTATGTATTGTCTCCAAGGCAGAAGAGTGATAAGGGCTAGGCAATGGGGGTCAAGTGACTTGCCCAGGGTCACACAGCTGGGAAGTGTCTGAGGCCAGATTTGAACCCAGGACCTCCTGTCTCTGGGCCTGGCTCTCAATCCACTGAGCAACCCAGATGCCTAGTGAATCCCCTTTTAAGTGATTCTCTCCCTCTGTATGCCTTTACTTGTGGCATACTAGTTTATACAGGAAGCATGGATAAGACATTTATGTAATTTAAAGCAAAATATTATATTTAAGACTGTCTTGCTGATATTCATAGGTATGTAGCATCATGAACCAGACACCTAGAAACTTTATGAATTGGGGCTGGATGCTTAGATTTTATTTCGGGTTTTGACCATTGGTAGAATATTTTATTTGAAAACTTTTTGATAAATGTGCCTTTAAAAAAATTCTATTAACAGCTACATCATGACAACAGAGAAGGGCTTAGTGGCTGAGGCTGAGAATCCGCAACATCAACAGCAGAAGGAAGAAGGTGAAGGAGCCACCAACACGGGAACACAAGAGGCTCAGCTGGAGGAGTCATCACAGAAGGCAGCTGAGGGGATTAATCAATCTGAACAGAAGCAGAAGGCTTCCAATGGTGACACCCCCCCACATGAGGACTTAAGTAAGAACAAAGAGCGGACGTCAGAAAGCCGAGGCCTGTCCCGGCTTTTCTCTTCTTTTCTCAAGAGGCCTAAGTCTCAAGTCTCTGAGGATGAAGGCAAAGAAATAGAATTAGCTAAGGATAAAAGAGAGGGAGGCCAGAGAGAAACGGAGTTTGGAGCTGGTCTTGATGAAGAGATCCTTTTAAAAGCTCCTATTGCTGCTCCTGAACCTGAACTTAAAACAGACCCATCTTTGGATCTTCATTCTTTAAGCAGTGCAGAAACACAGGTAAGAAATGGGGAAAGAGTCAGGGAGAATGAGGATAACTAATACATTTGACTTTCATTATCTGGAAGCATCTAGTTTGACTTCTTAATGATTAGAATCAGAACTCACATTTTTAATGCTTTAAAATTTCAAAGCCCTTTATCTTCACTAACTCATTTGGATCCTCTAGTAGAATTAGCCATGACAAAGCAAGGATTACTATTTAATTTAGTAATATCCTTATCCTGAAGAGCAGGGTATTCAAGTGACTTGCCTAGGATCACTGAGCTAGTCAGATTCAAATTCACGTTTTTCCTATTTCTAAGTCTAGTATTCTTTCTAGTCAGAGTTAACCCAGGCACTGAACCCTTATCGATATCCTAGCATGAAGTTATAGCAGTGAGTACGTTTTTTTCTCATTTGTTCAATAGTGGACAGTTCAGATTATTTTCTGGAAATCACATTTGATTTATTCAGCCTTAATTTCTTTTGTTCTAATTCTTTATATTGATTCATAAATTGGAAATTACTTTCTGAGAATTCCCTCTTTTTAGTATTTGAGAATGTTATATATGTTGTGAGAACCTGTGTGCTTCTCTTTGTTGTGCTCACTAGATCATAATGATATATTTCATTTTTTAATTACCTTGATTTGTAAATATTTATCTCTCCTTTATTCCTGTCCCCCCAACCAACAAGCAGTCCTTACACCAGCTTTTTACTAAGGAAGGGTTTATCATATGCAAGCATTATGCTATGGTTATAGAGAACCAGGAAACAGACTCTTCCTTCAAGAAGCTTCTATTCTTTTGAGGGGATACAACATGTACAGTGATAAATAATAAAAATTACATACAAAGTATATTTTAAAAATATGAACCAATTGGGAGGAGGTTGTTATTAGGAAAATGTGTTATAAGCTATAAAACTATATAAAAGGGAGTCATTAATAATATAGGGGAAAACAAAATCCAGTTTTTCTCATTTTTTAGCTTCTACTTTGTCAAAAGAAGATAATAATATGATTTCATAGAAAATTCTTAGTCATATGTTATGTTCAAATTCAGGGATCTTAAAATGCTATCCTGGCTATATGTAGGTAAACTCATATCGAAAAACTTAGAAATGACTTACCGATTTTCCCAGGAATACTATATTTTAGTTGCAATCCCATTCTTCTTTTAACACTTGATTGCAGGGAGTATACTTGGTGTGTGTTTGGTGGCAAGGAAAGATAAAGTTGATAGCTAACCTATAGATAAGTAGTCTTTACAACTCTATAGATGTTGATTCATATAGTCATCATGATGTGTCTTATGAAATTTAGCGACTTGAGAAATCTAGAACATGTTAAATCAAATCAGAATTCTTTAATTCCTAATACTGAAAATTAGTGTAGTCACTAAAAGTGGAGGTGGAGCAAAGTGTTAAAGGATAGAGAATTTGACAGCTTTTAGATAGTGCAATTTGTTTAGATTTAGCCCATGTCAGGTACCTCCCATGTGCAAATCACTATATCAGACATTTGGGCATAGAATTTGTTTAAGGATAAGTAAATGGAACGTGAAGAGAGAGGCAAGGGAAAGACCAAAGTGATCTAGAGAAATTTGAGGATGGAAAACACATACCTGGGAGAATGAATGAATGAATGAATGAAAAAGCATTTATTAAACACTTACTGTATGCTAGCTAGCACTGTGCTAATAGCTGGGAAACAAACAGAAAAGTCTGACAGTTCCTGCTCTCCAGGAGTCCACATTCTAATGGGGGAGACAACATATTTTGAAGGTTTCAGCTACAAGTTGAATGGAAACATTCCATGACCCTTAGGATGCAGTGGCAAAGCAGATGATGCATCATATTTAATATAATTCAGACTGATAATATATGAGAGGCAGCCAGTTGGTGCAGAGGTTTGATTAGAGCACTAGGCCTACAGTCAGGAAGACCAGAATTCAAATTCTGCCTCAGACACTATGAGCCCAGGCAAGTCATTTAACCTCTGTCTACTTCATTTTCTTCAACTGCAAAACAGGAATAATAATAGCACCTCCCCCCCCCCCCCCAGAGGTTAGTGAGGATCAAATGACATAATTATTATAAAACAGTTAGCACAGTGCCTGGCACTTTGCATGCACTTAATATGTGCTTCCTTCTAGCCTCCTCCTAGCTTCCTTCTAGCCTCCTCCCTTTATGGGCTGCTTTAAAAGTAAGGGCCCTCTGCCTGAAGCACTTGAAGCAGTACTTTCCAAAAGGTTTTATTGACTAGGTCATGGTATCTCCTACAGAAACTTTGTATGCATTTTGTGTGTATTTTATATATATATATAGTGATCTTTATTTATGTAAATGTTCTCTCTCTTCTCCATTGTAATGTAAGCTTTATTAGAATGAATCAATGAAACTAGACTACTTCCTTTTGTCTTTGTCTCATAGCTCCTAGTATAGAGCCAGCACCTCTGAATTGCTGATAGATGGATGCATAGTTTAATTTGAATATTTGTCTTGTGTCTTGTTGCAGTCTTCTCTTTCTTCCTAGCATTGTTCTTATTAACAGTACAACATATTTGATGAATTGTCTTGATTTCTGACTTGGTTATGTTGTGGGTATACAGCCTGCCCAGGAAGAACACGGAGAAGATCTAGATTTTGAAACCAAGGAAGGAGAAGAACTTGAAGAGGGCTCCAAAGTAGAAGTGAAAAAAGAGAGCTTGGAACCAAAAACTGATAAAGAGCTCAAGTCTTCCCAAAAAGCTGTCAGAAGACACAGAAATATGCACTGCAAGGTGTCCTTGCTGGATGACACAGTTTATGAGTGTGTTGTGGAGGTGAGTGAATGGCTTTTCTTCCCCCTCCACCCCAGTTCTTATTACAGTGACCAGAAATCCTGTAGTCCTTCAGAGTTAAGTAGACAATCTCTCCCCAAAATCCTTTCTAATGATTACTGTTCAAACAGTTTTTCTTTGTAGATCATGTTCCCTGGCCCCATGGATTTTCAGGTTGCTACTGGTAGTAGTAGGGACAGCGGAGGAACTTGTATAAAATGGGATTTTGAAATGAAGGTATTAGATAACAAGGTGCCTGGAGTGTACAATCAAGAGCAAATGTGTACGTTTTTAAGTTGGATACAGCTTGTTTTCAAACTTTCCCATACCTGTCCCCTTTGGTAATAGGTTGGTGTCCCTTGCTATAGAATACAAAAGCCAAAATCTGAGGAGCCATCATATGCAAGGATTAGTTTCCTTTTCTGAAAATTGTGTCACTAAATCAGACACAGCCAACTTGGAGAGCATTTGGGCCACTCCTTTCATTTTACAGATAAGGCAACTCTGTACCCAGTAGGAATGAAGGGAAGTTACCTGGTTAGTAGCAGAGCCAGGATTCCAATTCAGCTCTTCAGACTCCCAACTTCTGTGCTCCTCTGATGCAGGGTGGCTACTTGCAATGGCTAATTAGGGTTGAATTAAAGCATTCCTTTTTCTTCATCTTCCTTTTACATGTTATGCTTTGTGTCATCAAGTATTTTTTCAATTACTTCTTTGAGTCTAAACTATTTTCCTACTAATTTAAATTACATGATAAACCTTCCTAGCTGAGTTGTTTTTTTTTGTTTTTTTTTACAAAATAGCATGAAATTGTCAAGTGACAGTTCTTTTTAAAAAATATTTTATTCTTAAATTTTATTTTAAAATATTTTTCCATGGTTACATGATTCATTTTTTTCCCCCACTCCCTAGTTTTCTATTTTTTTTACCACCACAAAGAGCTTGGCTATGAACATTTTTGTACAACCATTTTTTATTGTCTATTTGCGGTATAAATCCAGTTGTGATATTGCTAGATCAAATGGCATGAATTCTTTAAAAGCCCTTTGGGTATAATTCCAAATTGCCTTCCAGAATAGTTGGATCAATTCACAACCCCACCAACAATACATTAGTGTCCCAATTTTGCCACTTCCAGCTCTCCAACACTTATTATTTTCCTTTACTGTCATATTGACCAATCTGCTAGGTGTGCGGTGGTACCTCAGAGTTGTTTTGATTTGCATTTCTATAAATCAGGAGGGATTTAGAATACTTTTTTCATGCAATTATTGATAGCTTTGATTTCATCTGAAAACTGCCTGTTCATATCCCTTGACCATTTGTTAATTGGGGAATGACTTGATTTCTTGAACATTTGACTTAATTCCTTATAAATCTGAGAAATTAGATCTCTGTCAGAGATTTTTGTTATAAAATTTTCCCCCAGTTTGTTGCTTCCCTTCTAATTTTGGTTGCATTAGTTTTGTTTGTACAAAACTTTTAAAATTTAATAAAATTGAAATTATTCATTTTACATTTTGTAATGTTCTCTATTTCCTTCTTGGTCTTAAATTCTTTCCTTCCCCATAGATCTGAGAGGTATACTTTCTATGTTCACCTAATTTACTTAAAATTTACCTCTTTATATTTAAGTCATTTACCCATTTTGAATTTATCTCGATATAGGGTGTTGTCAGAAGCAAATTTCTCTCTATCCAGTGTCACCTTTTTTTTATGTCATCTCATTGACCTGGAGGTCAAATACCACTGAGTAAATTCAGTTTGAGCCTCAGAAGAGGAAGTTAAAGAATCGAGGAACCAATGAGGCAGGAAACTGATTCCACAGGCATGGCCCCACCTGGGTGGCCCAGGCAAATTAAGAAACTTTGATTGGTTGCTGAGATGTGAGAGTTAGTGGGTGGAGAAAAAAGCTTTTAAGTTCAGACCAGGAGCAAGTCTTCGTCTTTGGCGTGCACATGAAGGAACATAGTAAACTCTTGCTGGGTTGTAGCTAGGGGCCCTAAAATGGTGCCAATAGATTAGAAAGTTTACGTACCTCTCTACTTCTCTCCTACTTTTTCCTCTTTACTACTACTACTACTTTTGAGTTAATAAAATATTAAGCTACTACCAGCCTCATAATTTTAAATATTACAATGTGAGATGTTGATCTAAACCTAATTTTTCCTATATTGTTTTCCAATTTTCCCAGCGGTTTTTGTCAAATAGTGTGTTCTTGTCCCAAAAGCTGGATCTTTGGGTTTGTCAAATGCTAGCTTGCTGAGGTCATTTGCCCCAAGTCTATTACATTGATCCCCGCTTCTATCTCTTAGACAGTACCATATTGTCTTGATGATTACTGCTTTATCAGTGATTATTTACTACCATTTTATGAACTTCAAAAGAGTACTATATATATATTTTTTTGGTAGGAACACAGAATCTGTGTGAGGACCTCAGTTGCAATCCTGGCTGTACCTTTTAGTACTTATGTGATAAATATTCAAGTCATTTGAGGAATGAAATTCTTTGGGCCTTAGTATTTCAAGTTAACTCTACTCTTCCTTTCTGTTTACACACACATAGACACACACTCACTTACTTTTTCTCTCTTTTCCCTCTCTGTCTCTAACTTCCTTTCCCTCTGCCCAGTCATGTTTCTCTCTGCCTCTCTCTTTATCTCCCTCTCTCTCTCCATCTCATTCTCTCTCCCTCCCCCTTCTGTCTCTCTATTCCTTTCTTTCTGTCTCTCTCCCCTCTCTTCTTCTCTATCTCTGCCTCTCTTCCTCTCCACTCTGTCTCTTTGTCTCTCCTTTCTTCTTCCCTCTCCTCCATGCTGAACTTCTTAAATTATTTCCCAATCCCCCTTTACCTTCCATTTTCTTTCTATGTCCTATTGCTCCTAGGCAGCAAGGTGATGCCACAGTGCACAGAACATGGGATCTGAGCCCAGGAAGCTTTCACTGGGTTTGAGTTCATCTCTGACCCTTCCTAGCTGGGTGACCCAGGGCAAATCACTTCCCCGTCTTTCGGCCTCAGTGCCTAATCTGTGCAGTAGGGATGATCATAATAACAGCACTTCTCTCCCAAGATTGTCATGAGGATCAAATGAGGTAATGATGCATATCAGACCTGCTGCATTAAACTGAGTCTGTGAAGGTGGTGAATGTTATTTTTATCTTTGGCTCCCGAGACCCTGGCTTCGTGCCTTCTATGTAGTCAGTGGTTTGTTTAGTTGAGTAACGTGGTTAGCTTTTGTGGTAGGAGTAGAGAAGGGAGTTAACTATTTATTAAGTGCTTATTATATGCCAAGCACTGTATTATGTATGCACTTTACAAATATCCCATTTTGAACCATTGCTAACCCTGGGAGGTAGGTGTTATTTACTATTCTCCCTATTTTACAGTTGAGGAAACTGATACAAGCAGGGGTTAAGTGATTAGGCCCCTCTATCCAGCATTTCACCTAGATATCTAGGTATTTGTCACAAAAAGATCATTGAATTGTTAGAGTTGGCAGGGACTTTAGTACCAATTTAATTCAATTCTTTCTTTTTACAGATAAAAAAAAAGAGTTTTAAAGACATAGGAGGCAAAAATTAGCTCTGATTAAATCTCAGGTCTTCTAACTCCAATCTCAAGGACTAGACTCTCTCCATTATATCGAGGGTTTTTAACTTGAGGTTTTCTGAATTACAGGGATTACAGGGACCACAACATTATTTTGAAGTGTCCATAGACTCACCAGCTTGTCAAAGGAGTCTATAATAAAAAAGAAAAAACAGTTAAGAACCCCTGGCTTACAACATGTTAAAAAATATTCTATCTGTACTCTGCTAACTATGTAAACAAGGCTTATTTCCTTTATTAATTATCTGTGGGGGAGTTACACAAATCTGTTTTGTTCAGCAAGAATATCTCAATAGGTAGAGAAAAATAAAACCTTCTATAATTCAGAAACAGAATAGGCATAGAATCAAATTACAGGAGACACATAATAGGGAGGAATAGAGCAGAGAAGTCTGGGAGTTTAATGAATTTATAGAACTCACAAAATTAATGGATTCATCCAAAGTAAACTACTGATCATTAGTAGGTTTTGTAGGAGACCCCAGAGTATTCCAAAAAAAGTGAAACATTAATGTGTAGCAGATTATCAAAAATTTCACAAACAAGTAGCACAAACCTTTCATTCTTTTACCTAGAGGAAGCAAGGTTTCCCTTAATTTCTTTGTTAGTAATACCTAGTCTAACCATAGGTCTTTGTAGTAATGTCATGTCAGTTCTATAAATATTTATTAGGTATCTATGTGCCAGACATTGTGATAAATGCTGGGGATACAAATAAGAAAATAGAAAGACAGGCCTTGTTCCTTAAGGGACTTAAAATCTAATGGGGGAAGACAATACTCAAAATGAAGCCAGAAAGAAAAGGAGTGGGAAGCCATCAGGGATTACTTACGGGGGAATTTTGTTCTATGGAATTTAAACCAACCAGAACTACAGATGGAAAGTGGACAGTGAACTGAAAATTCCAAATCCTGCCCTCTAGGAAAGCTTTGGAAAGAGTTGATTATTCTGCTCTCCAGCCTTTAAATCAGAGGGGAGAGGATGCTGAGAGAATTGGGAAGGTGTTGAGCATCCAAGGCATGATGTGAAGATTTCATGTACTGTAGAAGCACAGAGAGGCTTGGTCTGATTTCATACTAGACTGCCTTTCTAAAGAAATGCTGTGACTTATAACCTTGGCATTATTATCATCATATTGTATAGGATCTAATGCTGTGGTTGTTATTAGTCTGGGTCTTCATGACTCCATTTAGGGTTTTCTTGGTAAAGTTTTTGGAGTGGCTTGTCATTTCCTTTTCCAGCTCATTTTAGAGATGAGGAAACTGAGTGACTTATCCAAGGTCACATAGCTAGTGAACTCTTATCTGACTCCACTCTGGGTAGTCCACCCACTGGGCCACCTAGCTACATGTTAGAATAAACAAGTGAGCTAAATCTATCTCCTGACAGCAGCATAATAGTTTCTACTATATAGTAGATACTATATAGATGCCTTATTTCAAATATTCACAAGAGATCTATGATCTTAATTCCAGAGTTCTCTCCAAGGATTGGTATCTCAAACCAATCATCCCTGCCAATCCTGTGCAATTCTCGACGTCCTACCAAAAGTTCACTGCAGGTGTGAACCACTACCCATTGCACTGGAGGCCTTCCTTGATTTTTCCTGTAATCAAGAGAGCATCAGTGGAGCATTCTGGCTATCTTTTATTTCTTATCCATTCTACATGACCAGCCCATCATCTTTTTCTGTCAGATATTTCTTTGATGGCATTCTTTACTTCTGTTCTTCTTTGAAATTCCTTGTTCATTATATGATAAAGCTTGCTCACACTGACCACTTACCAGTTTTGCATTCTTTAGTTCTTTGGAGACAGTGGTATTCTAGGGCTTGGTGCCATATAGTAGCACCCATAAAATATTTTAATTGAAAAGATGGATGGATTTTTGCTGTTATTGACAGTCAATCTCAGAAGAACCCAGTCAGAATGGGGAATTGTTCTGAATTAATTCAGTTGTAGTGTATCTTTCCTTAGACCAGTCAGTTTTCACAACTATATTAGCAAAATCCCTCTTAACCACATCCGACTTATGAAATAGATTTAAGTTTGCAGTGATGTAGATATTGCTGCTTTATCACAACAAATTGGCCATTATAAATGTATATGTATATATATGCATATATATAGCTTGAAAATTATAATTCGGAGTGGATTTTTTAAAAAGTTTATTTTATTTTCAGTTCCAAGTTCTTTACCACCTTCCCTTTCTCCACCAATTGGGAAAGCAAAAACAAACAAACAAAAAATAAATACAGGTAAATCTGTTGCAAATATGTTGTTAAGTCATTCAATTCTGTCTGATTCTTCATGACCCCATTTACCAAAATGCCCATGGGGTTTTCTAGCAAAAATACTGAAGTGGCTTGTCATTTCCTCCTCCAATGGATTAAGGCAAATAGACGTTAAGTGTCTTGCCCAGGATCACATCCCAAGTAAGTGTCTGAGGCCAGATTTGAACTCATGTCTTCTTGACTTCAGGCCCAGCACTCTTATCCACTGAGCAATCTAGTTGCCTCCTACAAATATGTATAGTCATACAAAACAAATTCCCATTATTAGCTTTGACCACAAAAGCAAAAAGAAAGAAAAGAAAATATACTTCAGTTCATACTCCAAGACAGTCAACTTTTTCTGGAGGTTTATAGCAGGTTTCAGCGCAAGGCCTTTGGAATACAGATGGTGATATTGCAGTAATCAGAGTTCCAAAGTTTTTCAAAGTTCTTCATATTTACAATATTGTTATTGGATAAACTGATCTGGTTCTACTCACTTCATGCTGCATTAATTCATACAAATCCTCACAGGTTTCTTTGAAATCATCCCCTTCCTCAGTTCCATAACATTTATATGGTATAACTTATTTAGCAATTCCCCAGTTGTTGGGCATCCCCTCAGTTTGCAATTCTTTTCCACTACAAAAAGGTACTATAAACATTTTTGTACATAGATGTCTTTTTCCTCTTTCGATTTCTTTGGAGGTATAAAACTAGTAGTTATATCACTAGGTCAGAATATTCAGGTTTAATCTCTTTTTGGGCCTACTTCCAAATTCCCTTATGGAATGATTAAATCCATTCACAGCCCTACCAAAACTGCATTAGTGTTTTCCTAGACACCATTGAGCATTTATCATTTTCATATTTTTTGTTAACTTAGCTAATCTTATGGCTATGAGATGCTACCTCAGAGTTGTTTTAATTGGCTTTTCCCTTGTGAGTTAGAGCATTTTTCATACAGATACAGTTAACTTGGATTTCTTTTTCTGAAAACTGTACCAGTCTTGGAATCTGGATGACCTGAGATGAAATTTAGCTATGTGATTCCAAAAGCAAGCTGCTTAGCCCTTTAGGTCAGTTTTCTTATCGTAAAATAGGGATAATAATAGCACCTATCATTTCCACAGCTGTTGTAAGAATCAAATGAGATAATAATTGTAAAGTGCTTAACATGGTGACTGGTACATAGTAATCATTATATAAATGTTAGTAATTATCATTGTTATTTTTACATACAATTGGGGAAATGGCTTTTATTCTTAAAATTTGAGTCAATTCCCTACATATCTTAGGAATGAGATGTTTATCAAAGAAACTTGCTACAAATTCCCCCAACCCTGCTTCTCTTCTCATTTTTGCTGGATTGGTTTTTGTTTGTGCAAAAGTTTTTAAAATTGTCCATTTGATGTCCTTTGAACCTATTTCCCATTTAGCCATAATCAGAATTCTCTGGATTTTGGTTATAATTATTCTTAGAGTTTACACTTTGGGATTTATTTTAGGAAATGATGGATTTTAGGAAATGGCATATTATTTTAAATGGTATATTATTTCAAATTCTACTTTGCCCTTTAGTTCTAAGATGGCCCGGCAATTTTCTGTTTTTTATTTCTTGAAATATGATGTCTAGGCTCTTTTTTTGGGGGGGGGGGAGGTCAGGGAGTCCAATGATTTTTAAATTGTTTCCCCTTAATCTTTTTTCCTGGTCAGTTATTTGTACTATGAGATATTTACTATTTCCCTCTATTTATTCCACTCTTTTGGTTTTGTTTTTATTATTTCTTTATGTCTCATGTAATCATTAGCTTTTGTTTAGACAATTGTAATTTTCAAGGAGTTTTATTTGGTAAAGTTTTGTACCTCTTTTTCCAATTTTAATTTCCAATATTAATTTGCTGTTAATATCTTTCTTGGATCTTCTTGGGATATAGACATTTCATTGTACTTTCCTTCAGTCATGTTCCAGCCAAATAGGCCTACTATTATTACCAGTTATTCTTTTAACTTGATGTTCCATATCTTTTCTTACCTTTGAAACTTCTAATCTTTCTTGAGTACTCAGCTCTGGTGCTACTCCTATATAAAATGACAACAAAATTTATCTTTGTGCACATTGTAGCCCTCTGCTCAGCTGTAAGCTACTTGAGAACTGAGATTCATTTTCATTTATTTCAAGGGTTGTTATTTCAAGGGTAGACGCTTAATAAATATGAAATTGAGTTTACTGTAACAGATGCATGCTTCTGTGCTATTTTTTAGCAAAGGTACTAGAGTGATTTGCTATTTGCTTCTCCAGCTCATTTGACAGTTGAGGAAACTGAGATGAACAGGGTTAAGTGACTTGCCCAGCATCCCACAGGTAGTCAGTGTCTGAGGCTTGATTTGAACTTGGGTCTTCCTGACTAGGTCCAGCACTCTACTGTGCTACCTAGATGCCCTAGTATTTATGTAACACTTTATATTATCATTTAATCCTCGCAACAACACTGTTACTAAGTATCATTTAGAATCTCCATTTTACAGGCTGAGAGACTATAGGTGACTTGTTAATGGGGCCATAGGGGCCATAAAGTTGGTAAATATCTGAGGCAAGATTTGGAATCAAATCTTCCTCCTTCCAGGTCCAGGGATCTATCTATAATATCTAACTGTTTTGACACTGGTGTTGAATGTATGTATTCATTCAAAAAGCTTTTTTTAATCTGTCCCATGTTTAGGGGTCCTAAACTAGGAGCTCTGGAGGATAACCAACATTTATGGCATTTTAAGGTTTACCAGACATTGTTCTTATAGGGTCACTATGTGGCATAGAGAAGACTTAGACTTAGTCTTTGACCTCAAGGAATCTACTATCTAGCATACAGTATGTATAGCACAGTATTTTGTTTTATACATATACACATTCACAAATCATCACACAGTTAATACACTATTTAGGATATATATGTATATCCTGTCTTCCCCAATTTTAACAAGAAAATCCAATTTAAAACTCAAGAAAGCTTTAGTTTGGGGGCAGCTGGGTAGCTCAGTGGATTGAGAGCCAGACCCAGAGATGGGAGGTCCTGGGTTCAAATGTGTCCTCAGACATTTCCTAGCAGTGTGACCCTGGTCAAGTCACTTAAACCCCATTTTTTGCTCTTTTGCCTTGGAACCAATAGACAGTATTGATTTCAAGACAGAAGGTAAGGGCTTAAAAAAAGAAAAAGAAAGAAAGCTTTAGTTTCTTTTCTTCTCTCTTTGATCTTCTTCCCTTCCCTAGAAATTATAACTGCTACTGCCAGTTCCAGTAACTGAAGTTGACACTAAAGGGGCAGTATACTTTTCCCATTGTTTGGGAATGGAGGGACTGGCTTGAACTACTTAATGCTCACTCTTCTACCATGTCAAACTACAACCTAGATACAATGAAATCCATTAGCATTTATTAAGCAGTACTATGTGCCAACCCACTGTGCTAAGTATTAGAGATACATAGAAAGTCAAAAGTTTCCACTCTCAAAGGAACTCGTAGCCTAATGGAGGAAAAACACATGAACAACTATGAACAAACAAGATATATACAGGGATATATTGGGAACTGTCTTAGAGGGAAGGCTCTAAGATTAAGGAAAACTTGGAAAAACTTCTTGCAGAAGTCTTTAGTGAAGACTTGAAGTCAGGGAAGCCAGGAGACAGTTGAGGAGGTAATAGTCATAGTGAAAATGCTCAGATTTCGGAGATAGAAAGCCACGCGTAAGGAAACCAGTGTCACTGGATTGAAGAGTATGTGGAAGGTATAAAGTATAAGAAGACTAGAAATGTAGGAAGAGGCCAGGTTATGAAGGGCTTATATATTTGACCTTAGAGGTAATAGGAAGCTACTGATGTTGTTTGAATGGAGTGGAGAGGTGAAATGTTCAGACATGCAGTTTAGGAAGATCACTTGAACAGCTGAATAGAGGATGGATTGGAGTGGAAAGGGATTTGAAGCAGGAAATACAACTCTCAGGCTATTACAGTAGTCTAGGCATGAGAATGATGAGGGATTGCACCAGGGTTGCCAGCCTGGGTGACTGGAAAGACGTTAGTGCCCTTGACAATGATCAGGTAATTAGGAGGAGGGAATGGTTTTGGGGGGATAGATAATGCAGTCAGATTTGACTACATTGAGTTTAAGGTGTTTATAGGATATCTAGTTCAACATGTCTAGTAGGGAATTGGGGATGTGAGACTGGAGGTCAGGAGAGAAATTAGTGTGAGAGGTCGATAGGAGTCATCTTCATAGAGATAGTAATTGAAGCCATGGGAGCTGAGGAAATCATCAAGTCAATAATATAGAGGGCCCAAAGCCAACCTTTGGGAGATTAGTGGGCATGATGTGGATGAAAGACAGGTAAGAGGAGAACCAGGAGAGAGCAGTATCACAACCTAGAAAGAAGAGAATAACTAGGAGAAGTAGTGTTAAAGTTGCAGAGAGGTTGAGGAAGATAAGCCAAGGCCATTAGTTTTGGTAATTAAGAGATCACCATCAACTTTAGAGAGAAGTTTTTGTTGAACAATGAGGTTGGAAGCCAAGCTGCAGAGAATTAAGAAGAGAATGGGAGGAAAGTACATGGAGAGACCAGTTGTATTTGACCTTTCCAAAGTTGAAATTCTCAAGAATGAAATTACTTACTTTCATGGTTCTAATCACTGTGGGCACTCCCTCTCCAGTATAGATAAACTAGATGGCACAGCGTAGTGGAACATGTAGAATCAGGGGACCTAGGTGCCAAAATTTGGGGGCAAGTCAGTTATCCTCTCTGAACCTCAGTTTTTCTTTCTTCTTTAAGAATGAGGGATTTGGTCTAGATAGCCTGGGAAGGCAATTGGACTCTACATTTATGGTCCTGTTTTACTTCCATATCACCTATGAATCCTTCCCCAAAGTCCTACTTTGATTCATAATCATGGTCTAGGCACGACCCTGGGTTCTTAATGACTTTTTTAATGGGAGCACCAACTCTGATACTACCAAATTGGAAAGACTTAGTTTGAGTCCAGGGAAAAACCACTGACCTCAAAGCAGCATAGCTAATAATTTCATCATGAGAAATCTGGCTAATATTTTTTGTTACAGCAATCCATGAAACAGTGATAATATATGTAATGGGAGAAAATTATAAAACTAAATCTTGTGACTCTGAAGGCCAAAAATAAATTAGCATTTAAATTTTTATTACTTTGTCTCAGTACTTCAAGGATCTGTGATTTAATTGGCATGGGTATTCTCACCCCACAGGGTGGCCTGCAACCTGTCCTTGTCTTATATGATATGATCATAAGGTTATGCCTAGAAAGGACAAAGATTTTGTCCAACCTTTTCATTTTGCAGCTAAGGATTCTGAGGTCCAGAGAGTTGGACTAATTTATTTGTTCAGGTTCACCTGGGTTGTACCTGAAAAAAATTTGTTATCAAGCAACCAAGCAGGCCAGCAACAATCACTTATTAAATTCCTTCTGTGCATCAGGCACTATGCTAAGTGATGGAGATCCAAGTACTAGTAAAATGAAAAACAGTTCCCAGCACTCAAGGAATTAGGAAAAGAGGATATACCAAAGAAGAACCAAAAAATGGTGGTGTTAGTGGAGGAGGAAAATGTCCAGACAAGAGAGCATGGTGTCCCAGAGTGTCAGAAGCACAGCCAAGAGAGAAAAATAAAGGGAGGCCAGCCTGGGTTCTTCCTCTGAGGGGAATTCACCAAGAAAGGACCCCCTTAAGGGGGAGGAATGTTTCATGGTGAGAAGGTCCCAGGCACTGAAAAATTCCAATTCAACTTGGTGCCTAAACTGGTCCTCAGATGATAGCTATATAATCTGTTGCTAGTTCTTTACTCAAAGCCTTTGCTGTCTATTATTTGCATAGACCTTGAGAACCAAGGGTCTTTTCCACACCAAAAAGAGCCTTTGCAGGATAATTTTAATGGAAGTTTGAATTAATAGTCAAAGGGCAAAGTGGACCATTGAAATAAGAACATGCATATGTAACACAGAATTATTTCTCCTGAGAAAGAGTTCCTGTGGAAACTACCTAATCAGGATTGAAAGGAGAATTTTTTTGGCAAAGTTAATGGAACTCTAGTTTGACATAAATTATTTAGTCCAATCCCCTCATCTTGCAAATGGAAAAACTAAAGCTAAAAAAGGTTATGTGCTTTGTGAAAGAGTTATAGCAGAACCAAGACCAGTATCCAGATCATCTGACCAATGATCTTTCCCTTATACCAGCCTGGGGTTAATTAGATTTATATTCTTAGCCCTAGAGATTAGTCAGAAACTCAAATATCTGAAATACATAAAAAACCACTTGAATTCTGAATGAGATGAGGAACTTTTAAGTAATTCAATTCTACCTACATTTTAAAAATACATATCTCTAAGAAGACTGTCTTTTAAAAATTGATTTGAGATCTTTTATTTTTATTTCATCTAAATTTCCCTTGTATCCTTTCCTCCTCCCACCTCTCAAAGAACCATGTTATATAACCAAAGACTTCAGGTGATTGATTGTTAACCATCTTGTACCATTTTATAAGTGGGCTTCAAAAAGCAGGCTCTTAACCCAGTTTGAGTATTGTTTCTGTTATTACTGATTAGTTAGATGATCAGTTCTAGTATAATAGCCATTAGGAGAGTATCTTGTAAAAATCCCTGTGAGAGCTCTTTATAGATAGATCACATAAGCATGCTATATTGAATTTGGTCTGTTACTGAAGGAAATTCCTTGGAGTCTGCCTCTGTACCTTGAGACATTTGTTCTGGGATAGTGAATAGTGAAGAGTCTAGATCTCAGCAATAACAATTAGTAATCAGTATAGACAGCTGCTTTCAATTAATTCTGTGGCCTCACAGTCAGTAGGTCATAGCTTGCTTTGGGAAGTCTTGCACTGAAAAGACAGTGGAATGGGATAAAATCCTTTGCAATATAGATAGTAACATTCTATCATTCTGGGACTATTCCCAAGTCATGCTGTGCACAGTCATTCATTATGACATGGCATGGTGCTTAGGTTTTCCAACTTTGTTCTATGTAGCCATCTGAAGGTTTATTAATATTAAAAGGTAAGACAAAAGAAGATTATTACTTGTTGCTAAGCATAAGGGTAGTGTGCCAGTTGTTCACCTTGTTTGTTCTACCTGGAATGTCTATTTCATTGCATTTCTGCCTATTATTCCCATCTCTGATACCTTCCTCTCATACTCACATGGCATGTCTTTAGTTCCTTCACCATTCTAGGTACTTTCAAGCTTTAAAATTAATTGCTAGTACTTCTTAAATACCCATCACATAACAGGAATTGTGAAAGATGCTGGAGATATAAAGACAATAGCAAAACAGCCAAGGAAGATGAAGCATACTTGTGTAGTAGATACATACAAAATAGGCACAAGGTAATCTTGGGTTGGAAGACACTGTTAGCTGAAGAGACCAAGAAAGGTTGGACTTGAGCTGAATCTTGAATAAAACCAGAGATTCCAAGAAGAAATATTTAGAGGCTCTTGTGTTGAGAGCTTGACTAAATGAACAAATTAGTGGAGAAGAGGGAAGGATGTTGTAGAGTTAGAAACAACAAGATCTGGCAACTGATTGGATATGCAAGGTGAATGAGAAGGCAGAATTAACTTTGACACTAGTGCCATAAACTTGGGTGACTGGAAAGATAGTAAACTAACAACAAAATACTCTAGGGTTTGTCTAACTAGGGCAAAGCATAATATCCTTACTCCTGGAGGAGCTAGTTCCTATTTTTTCAGAACAAGGACTATGTCACTAATCATCTGTAAGCTAACTTTTACAATGTGCAGGGCATGCAAAAAAAGAAAGGGAGAAAAATATTGTCTTTGCCTACAAGGAGCATACATTTTAATGAGGGATACAATTTGCAAACAGCTATGTACATATAAAATATATACAGTTTCAGTGGAAGAAATTCTTGGAGGGAAGGCACTGGCAGTGTGTGTGTAGGGAGGGGACTTGGAAAGACTTCTTGCTGAAAATAAATTTTAACCTAAGTCTTGAAGGAAGAGAGGGAAGCTAGGAGGCAGAGGTAGGGAGTCAGAGCAGTCCAGGCCTGGTGAACAGCCAACGAAAAGGCCAGGAGCTAAGAGATGGAGTGTCTTGTTCAAGAAATAGCAAGAAGACCTATAAAATGGGCATCAAAGAGTAAGAAAATTGTGAAGGTGTTGAAAGGCTTTAAAAGCTAAGAGAATTTTATATTTGATTGTAAAGGTAATAGGTGTTTCTTCTGGGTGACATGCATAGAACTCTCCTATAGGAAAATTACCTTGGCAGATGAATAAAGGATGGATTGGAATGAGGAGAGACTTGAGGAAGGGAGACCAGTTAGAAGATGCTTGTTGTAGTCTGGGCAAAAGGTGATTAGGGCCTGACTACAGTGGTAGCTGCCTGAAAAGAAGGAAAAGCACGTAATGATAATGATGATGAAGATGATGATAGCAATTACGTAGTACCGTGCAAAGTTCATTACACATATTAACTCTTTTTTTTTTTTAAATAAACGATACATTTAAAAGCCAGTGGAATTGCTTGTCATCTCCAGGAGGGGGGGAAGGAGGAAGGGAGGGAAAGAACATGAATCATGTAACCATAGAAAAATATTTTAAATTAATTAAAATTTAAAAATAAATAATACCTCATTTTGTCCTCACAGAAATACTAGTAGGTAAGTGCTGTTTTTTGTATATGTGTGTGTGTATATATATACCTATATATATATCTATATATATCTCCATTTTACTAAGAGAGAGTTTTAGTGACTTTTCCAGGGATACATAGCTAGTAAGTATCTAAAGTAAAATTAATGTCTTCTTGACTCTTGATCTAGCACTCAGCTGTATCTGTCTTACAACTGAGAGATGTTATGTAGGTAGAAACAAATAAGATTTAGCAACAGAACAAATATGAGGAATGAGAGTAATGAGTTGAAGATAGCAACTATGTTGTAGACCTGTGATTGTATAAGGATAATTTTAGTGGTTGTGACTTAAAATCTAAATTTAATTGGTCACCAGGGAAAATCCCAACTAATAAAATGCCCAAGTCAGCTGGAAATTTTATGGTAATTTAATTGATATAGTGGAAGAGATTAAGGAGAAGGAAGAAGAAAAAGGAGTAGGATTTCTCCCGCCTGGCTAGTACCGGGTGGGAAGATTAGGAGATCTAGAAAGTAAGGTTTTGGAGTGTGAAGGAGGAAGGAATCAACCTGAACTCCAAAAGGGCTCAGCCAATATGCCCGAACCTGAATCAGCTCAAGGGCAAACTCACTGCCAAACCCAGACAAATAACTGCAACCACTCCAAGATGTCGGAACACCTAGCACGCTGCCAGCCAGAGTCTCCTCTCCAGGGAAAGAGAGCAAAGAGAGCCAGTGATGTGCCTTATATAGATGGTTTTATGTCACTTTCCTGCATCTCATCTGTACCAATGATAGCTTAGCTTGACTTAAGACAATCCAGGGGTCTGTCCGCTTTTTCTGCACATGTCTGTCGAAGGCCATTTCCTCAGATAATTAAATCTTTGAGTATGGTACAGACATCCTGACCTTGTTAAACTGAGTAGGGTGGAGAAATGTAGAGTTCCCAAGACTTGATTCTCTTAAAACAAGTATCTCCATTGTTAATGATCAGGAAATAGCTAAATCAGATCTTCTAAAGTACAGTCTAATTAGGGTGGAATAGTTTTAAAATTCACAATTGTGAGGTAGTGGGACTAAGAAATTTGGAAGAAAGGAGGAAAGATAATGAATTATGTTTTAGAAATGTGGAATTTAGGGACAGCTAGGTACTTGACCCAGTGGATAGAGATCTAGGCCTGGAAACTGGAGGTCCTAGGTTCAAATATTGCTTTCAAACACTTCCTGGCTGTGTGACCACAGGCAAGTCACTTAACTCCAGTTGACTAGTCCATACCACTCTTCTGCCTTAGTCTGAAGATGGTGGTCTTAAAAAATAGTTTGAAATGACTATGGGACCTCTTGTTTGAGATGTTCAATAGGCATTTGAGGATTTGAGATTGGAAGTTGAGAGAGGTTAGAACTAGATAATAGATCTGGAAATCATCTGCATAGAGATTATCATTGAATCTATGGGAAAATGAGATCACTAAATAAGAGTGTAGAGGGAGAAGAGACGAGGGAAAGAAAAGGACATTGTTCTAGATGGAGATATCAGGTAAAGAAGATTAGGAGTGATTAGAAAATACCCAAGAGAGAGTAGAGTCCCAAAAGCCTAGAAAGGTTATCTTCATATTTTCCCAAAGTGCCTGCTAAAATGTCTTGCAAATGATGGAAGTTCAGAAGTATTAAATGAATCTTATATCATTTCAAATGTACTTGCAGAAACATGCTAAAGGACAAGATCTAATAAAGAGAGTATGTGAACATCTCAATCTATTGGAAGAAGACTACTTCGGTCTAGCCATATGGGATAATGTGACTTCCAAGGTGAGGAGATGACTATAATATATGAAAATGTCTAGTTGTTTTCATTTTATTATTTAGTGTAAACACATATGCTTGATTTCCAAAAGTTAAAGAAGGAATTTATATTCTTAGAAATTATTTAATTCTTTAATATCCTTGCCATTTTCTATTCTCAGGATTACTATTCATTGCAGTTATAAAGATATTTGTAGGTGCACCATACTTTAAAGGGGAAATATCTATGTAATATTTTCAAATATAATTTCTTTGATGAAATCTTCTCTAATTTTCCCAACTGGAAGTGATTTCTTCCTTATCTGAACTTTTACTACTTTAGACTTCTCTTATACCATTATAGTTCACTATTAGTATGACTTATTTATTTGAATGCAACTCATGGCTTCCTCTTCTATACTATAAGTATCTTCAGACTGAGGATATCTCCATTTGCCTTTGTATGACTCCTAAACATACAGAGTAATGTACTTTGTAGGTGTCTGAAATGAAAAATGAAATGACTCAGTAAACAAAAATTTGAACTTCTGAGCATATTGATTTATTAAGTAATGCATGCCAATTCCATAATAAATTGGGACCAGTTACCTTCTTCAGCTTTGGCACTGGACCAAAATACAGGGTGAGTCAGATTTTTATGCATTAAAAACTATCAATTAATCAAAACCAATTAATTAAAAGAAAAACAGACAGATTAAGAACTTTCTGAGTTCATAATATGCATTATGCTGAGCAGAACTAAAGAAAACAAACCAATATCACTATTAAACTTCTATTTGGGGCAACTAGGTGATTTAGTTGAGGGAAAATGAATAGGTGCAATTCCCCAAAATAAGAAAAAAAGGTGTCCCACTCCATCTAAGTGTCTGTGTTCAATCAAAGGAACATGTAAACAATTACCAATTGACCAGTAAGGGCCCAGTTTTCAGATAAGACATATACATTTCTTGAGAGATATAATTATGAAGAAACTCCTTGCATTAGTCCTTAGATACAACTAGGTTTGTGATTAAGATAATCTAGGTTCTTAAGACATGACAAATGACTCAACAACAATAATAAGAAGTAGCAGGTAGAGGTGGCCCAGTTTCTCAGCCACACATGTCTAGGTTCAAATAGTGTGATAAAGTTTTTTTCACAATTCCCATAGCTGAATAAAGTTTTCTCACAAGACAGAAATTGGACTAGACCCATAATTGAATAGGGAGGGAATCAAGCTAGATTTTTTAGAATTGGAGTCATTGTTGTTCACTCAATTCCCACTACCACTTGCTGTTCTAGTTCCCTCAGTTTCCTCATAGGTATTTAATAAATAAATGTTTGTGGAATTAATGAATTAAAAGGGCAGTTCTTGAATCAATATCTCTATTCAACTTGTATATACCTTTTTCTGTCACATGTCCAATAAGATAGAGGACTAGACATTTTGATGAATCTTCACAGCCTCTCAAACCTCTCCAAAATAGGAAGTATGTGCAAGAGATAAAGCAATTTCACTTTCGTGCATGGTCTAGGACATCAAGAACTCTACGAAGGAACCGCTGTCTTGCTATCAGACACAGCAAACATTCATAACATATATTATGCTGAAAGGAACCATAGACAACAAACCAGTATCACTATTAAACTCCTATTTGGGACAGCTAGGTGGATTAGTGGAAATAGCAGGAAGCCTAGAATGCCAAAATAGTGTTTTCAACAATATTAATTTGGAGGGGTTTAGGATGGAAAGCACATAGGGATTAACATATAAATATTTTGCTTTTATTCCACAGAGATTAGAGGTTTGAGAAAGGAGGGAGGGGGAGAAGGAGGTCTTACAACTTAACCCTTTAGTTTAAAATTCCTAACTAATAATCCTATCTTATCTTTTCCTAAACTCCTAAGGGCCAGTCCAACAGAAAGTTCAGAGATCTTACATATAGAATCTTTTGGCAAGGAGAGGTTGGAGTCCAGATGAGGAGTCCTAGATGGTCCAGAGAATGGCTGGAACTCCCAATATTGTCCCTTAGTCTGCCTAAGGGCATTGAAAAACTATCCACTCCTGCTTCAAAGGGCTGCTTGTAGGATGATCCAAAGATGTCCCAGGAGCACAGATCAGCCATCTCTAGCTTCTTTGGTAGCTGCCAACCCCCAAGAGATCAACAGTCCCCTCAACTGTTTGGAATCTTTCCCCTACCAACACTGAAGGTTCTCTGGGGTTCGGTGTCTCATGGCCTGGCTGTCAAATCCTTGCAACTCATCTCTACAAGAGACAGGAAGACTTGGGTTCAAATGTAGCCTTAAACACTTCTTAGCTATGGGACCCAGGGCAAGTCACTTAACCCCAATTACCTAGCTTTTACCACTCTTATGCTTTAGAAGCAACATGTAATATTGATTATAAAATGGAAGGTAAGGGTTTTAAAAAAAAGTGGAAAGAGAATTATGTGATGAAGACGCATTTAAAAATTAGAAATCCAACAAATAAAGAAACCTAAAATAAATACAAATGAGATATTAAAAATTAGAGGTATCAATAGATAAACTATAAACAAAAAACTAGAAATGATTCTTTGAAGAGACTAATTAAATTGATGAATTATTAGCCATTTTGGCAAAAGAAGAGGGCAGAAAATCAAATCACTGAAAAATAAAATTAGCTAGGTGAAATCACAACAAAACCAGGAGAAATAAAACAAGCATCAGGTCCTAACATGCAGTTATGTACTATCAAAACCAAAAATTTAAAAGAAATAGAAATTACTTAAAAATAAAAAATACAAAACTACCACAAGATACCACAATATCAAATAAAGATCTTAAATTATCCAAATTCTGAAAAAGAATTCATTGTAAAGGAACTACCAAAGGGGGGAAAATGCCCTGTCCTGATGGATTCACAGAAGAAGTCTATCAAATTTTAAAAGAATAATTAATACCAATACTTCACAAATTATTCTCAAAGCACCCTACCAAATTCCTTTTATGAGACAATTGTAGCTTTTATACCTAAGTCAGGGAATGGTAAAGCATAGGAGAACTAAAGATCAATATCAGTAAATATTGATTTGAAATTTTTTAAATACAATTTTGTCATTTTACAGTGATTCATCCAAGAGTCATGACCAAGTTGGATTTATACTAGGGATGCAACTATGATTCAATGTTGGGAAAACAATAAAGATAATCACACTAAAAATAAAAAACATCTATAACTGCTTGCTTATCTGTAAATGCTGAAAAATCACTTGAAAAAGTAGAACCCTCATTATTTTTGCTTAAAAAAGAAAGAAAGAAAGAAAAAACAACCCTACAAAGTATAAGCACAGAGGAACATTTTTTAATATCATAGAAAGTATTTAAAACCAAAATGAATAGGAATTCATTTAGAAAATTTCTCAGGAAAGCAAAGATGTCTACTCTTCCCTCTATTATTTGTTAATAGTTCTGAAAATGATAGCAGGAGTAATAAGAAAAAAAGAAATAAATTAAAGACTTAAAGATAGGTAAAAAGAAGATAAAACTATCCCAATTTGCTGTTATGTGATAGTTTATTTAGGAAATCCTAGGGAATTAAAAGATACTAATTGAGATAATATCTTCAGCGAATTGCAACCTACAAAATAAGGCTTTAAAAACCATCAGATTTCTTTGTAGAGAATCCAGGAGTCAATATTAGAAAAGAAAATGCCATTCCACACAACTACAAAATATATACAATATCTAGGGATCAATCTAGCAGAATACACAAAATACTTGTATAGATTCAGTTATAAGGTGTTCCTAATGAAATAAAGAACAACTTAAATAGATGGAATAGTCCGTGCTTATGACTGAGTCATGCCAATCTGATAAAAATGATAATACTGCCAAAAGAGAATTTACAGTTTTAATGATATTCTATTCATATGTTCAAACCCAACTTTACAGAGGTTAAAAAAACAAACAAATAATTTATTTGGAAAAGCAAAAGATATAGAATATTAAGGGAAATGAGAAGATGTAGCAACAAAGGAGGAATAGCATTTCAGGATTTTTAATTATATTATAAAAATAATCATCAAAACCATCTGTTATTGATTTAAAAATAGAGAGATAGATCATTGGAACAGAATAGACAAAAGAGAACCAGAAACAATGAGATTCGATAATCCAGTGTTAAGTAAATGCAAACAACTTAGGAGAGAACTACTCTCTCTTTGATTAAAAAACTGTTGGGAAAATGGGAAACCAGTGTGGCAGAAATTAGACTTAGTTCAACAACGTATATTCAGTTGTACCTTCTAAATAGATATGTGACCTTAATATTAATGATAATACTACAGAAAATTAGAAGAGAAACAGATCATGGGGCAGCTAACTGGCACAGTTGATAGAGCACCAGGAGCTATCCCAAGAGAACCTGGGTTCAAATCTAGCCTCAGATACTTTCAAGTTGTCTGATCCTGGGCAAATAATTTAAACTCATTTCCTAATCCAGGTCTTTTTGTTTTAAGTTGTTCTTAAGACAACATTTGGGTTTAAAAAATAAAACAAAAACCAATCACATATCTCTTACAACTTTGGCTTGGAGGTGAGTTCTTAATCAAATGATGATAAGAGACGATTTTAGATGATAAAATAGGTAACTGATTACATAAAACTGAAAAGCCACAGAAACAAAACCAGTACACCTACATTAAATCTAGTTGCTTTGATAAAAATTTGTTATCTAAGATACATAATATGTATGTGTATAGGTATATGTATAAACCATTCTCAGACAAATAAAGTATGTAAACAAATATTTCTCTAAAGAACTGCAAACTATTAACAGCCACATGAAAGAATTCTCTAAATCACTAATACTGAGAGAAATACAAATCAAAACAATCTTGAGGTTTGATCTCACTTCTTGACAATTGGTATAGATGAGAAAAGATGTTAAGTCAGTATTGGAAGGCTGTCAGAAGATAGGCACACTAGTAGTGCATTGTTGGTAGAGCTATAAATCAGTACAAACATTTTGTAAAACAACCTGGAATCATATAAATAAAGTGCCTAAAACGTCTGTACTTTATGACCCATTGATTTCATTGTTAGGCTTAAATGAGGCCACTGATAAGAAAGTTGCATTGTACAACAGAATATTCATAGTAACTCTTTTCATGAAAATACAGAATTAGAAACAAGGTGGGTATCCATCAATTGGTAAATGGTTAAACAAATGATAGTACATAAATGTTACTCTTATGTAAGAAATGACAAATGTGATGAAGTCAGAGAGAATGGAAAGATCTAGGTGAAGTGATGCAGTCAAGAAAACAACACACAATACAATAATGTAGTTGAAAAGAACAATCCCTCAAAAATAAAAATTAATGTACAAAGCTCTTCATAACCTACCCCACCCTTTCTACCTTTCCAGTCTTACACCTTACTCCCTATATTATATTCTTCTAGTGACACTGTATCTTCATTGATATTTCTTGAACAAGGTCTTCTATTTCTCAGCCCAGTTATTCTCTCTGGCTTTCCTCCATACCTGGAATACGCTCCCTTTACCTTATCTCTACTTACTGGCTTCCTTCAGGTCCAAACTAAAATCCCACCTTCTATAGGAAGCCTTTCTCAGCTTCTCTTAATTTTAGGTCCATTATTTCTCTTTTTTGTATATAGTATTTTTGTACATCTCTGTTTGTTTTTTGTCTCCCCCATGAGGTCGTGAGCTTTTCTCTGGCAGAAACTGTTTTTTGCCTCTTTGTGTCTCTAATTCTTGGCACAGTGCCTGGTACATAGTAGGCACTTAATAAATGTTTATTAATTTATTGGTTGAGTGTTGCAGAATTATAAAAAAGCAATCAAATAAAATAAGCATGACTCAAAATACACTCCCATTCCACCTCTTTGCAGAAGTGACAGATCCCAAACAGTTGTAGATTATACATATGTTTAAACTTTTTCAAGATATTGATCTCTTTTGCTGATTTTTCTTTTTTCTTTTTCTAAAGTACTATTATATATGGTATAGTCTTCTGGGATTAGAAGGGGAGAGGATACTGAAGGAAATGATGATAATATTAAAAAGTCAATAAAAACCCATTTTAAAAATATTTGTACCATCTAAACTCACTAAGGAAAAGTTCACTAAATTGCAAAATAAACTGAACTCTTAATAACACTATTATTGTACAAGATTTTAATATTCCTTTCTCCAAATTAGAAAAATTAACAGAATGATTAACAGAATAAAAAAACTGAACTGAATTGAATCCCCTCAGAGGGACTTAAAGAATTTTTTTAAAAAGGTTTATTTAAGATTTATTTATGCCTTTTTAACAGAATTTTAAATAATTTATGTTTCCTAGCATATCATGTCATTTAAAAAAATAAACCATGCACTGAGACAAATAATACCTACAACCAACTTTAAAATACTAGAACACAGATTATATATACCATAGGACAATAAACACACTATTCTATGTAGGAAGCTTAAGGAAAATACATAGCCCACCTGGAAACTTAATAATGAAGAATATATCATTAAGAACAAATGATTAATAACTATGTGTTAAGATAGTACTAGAATTTCCAAGATGCAGCAAAACAGTCATCAGAGGAAAAATAATATCTTCAAATACAGTAACAGAGTAGAAAAATAGAGGAATAATGAACTGAATATTCCATTTTGAAAATTAGAAAATGAAGAAAGTAAATCCAGTAAGCACAAAGGATGATATTTTTAAAATGAGAACAGAAAATGGCCTTCCCAGAGAATATATGCCAGTTTTGAAAGTTCATATGTAATTTTGCATGATATAATACACATGAAACCCAGATCAAATTGCTTAACAGCTCCGAGAGAGAAAGGAAGGAGGGGAGACAATTTAGATGATATAAATTCAGAAAACTCATGTGGAAAATTGCTGTGGAGTGGACCAGCCTCCCACAGGCGATAGGGTTTTGGAGGTGGGACGATGTCGGCAAAATAATGGATGGGACATAGCTTTCCCATTCAACCCGCAGCACAGTTATCACAGGATAAACTGCTCCACCTTGGCTGAGGCCTGGATTTATTTTATATCCTCATGATCACACATCTACTTGGCACACAGTTTCATGCTCAACATACATGTTTCCATGGAACCTAACAACAGACAGGAAGGCTAGGGAGATAGTCAACGAAACACTGTTGCTAAGTGAAGGATCAGACAGTAGAATCAACCTGACTCAGATATAGGTTAGGGAATTGTAATAGTTAAAATTAGTTTCTCTACTAGAAGTGTTATATTTTTATGAGGTTTATTTAAAGATTAAGAAATAGAGAAAATACAAAATAAGAAAAGCACGTGCCTAGGCCCAAAGAGCCCATTCACAACCACTCACATCTTGCCTGCTAGGTGGAGGGCCGCATCTCCTTGGAAGCGGAAGTAGGAAGAGAGATCAGTAGGTTTTTACAGCCAGATAAATAGAAATTTTGATCTCGCCCAGGTGAAAATCTCAGTGAGATTAGAGGGCATCTCAGGAACTAGAGCAAGGACTTCTGGGGATTGAAGTCCAGGGTTCAAATCTCCATTTTTACAGAATTTAGAGCACAGATTTGCCAGAAGTTTTTAGGCCTAGAAAAGAGGGTCCTATTGTAATGGGGAAATTTAGGCCTCTGTGAGAGGGTTATAATATTGTAATGGCTAAAATGTGGCTACAGGATTTATGTAATATTGAACAATGGCCGCCAAGGAATTTACTTATGAAATTCCTAAAATGAACACTCAAGTCAGAATGGAGTTTATGGAGGTTTAATCACAACGGGAGTAGGGAAAAGGAGAGGGAGAGAAGGAGAGAAGAAAAAAGGGAAAGGGGCTACTCAACCTCTGACCAAGGCAGAGGGAGCTTTAGGCCTAAAGGCCCAGGTGGAAAGAATCAGTCCTTAACTCACGTGACCGATCTGAAGGAAAGCTGTCTGCGGGCGTCCTCTCTCTCCAAGCTCCTAACACCAACTCCCCTCTCGCTCTCTCCACAGGAAGTGAGCGAATTCCAGAGGCTGTTCCCTACCTCACTTCCTGTGTCTCACAAATCCAATGGTTGGCTCTAGCTTGGCTTAGGACAGCCCAGGTGGGCAGTTAGTTATTTCTGATTTGTCATTGACTAGCGCATGCCTATGTAGTGTGGGTGTGCACAATTTTTGGGTGCTAGACCAAGATGGAGACTTTTAAAATTCACAATCCCCCCTGATGATGATTGGGAGACTAGTCTCCCCAATTGATCACTAAACATAAGCATACTACACCCCAAAATTTCTAACTGTAAGTGTATACAAAATTTTTTTACCCACTACGAGGAAAATTATAATAGTTGTAAATATGGGGAAATAGAGGAGAGAGAAAGACAGCAAACCAATGTTTTGCTGGGCGCATTGACAAAAGCCAATTAGGGGGCAGTCCCCTTTGGCATAAGAGTGTACATTCAAAAAATGTTCAATCAACCACACCCCAAGGTTCATTCTGGATCTTCCTGTAGTGAAAAGGTTTAGATATCTTTCTGCAAACAGTTCATTCTCTGGATTCAGTTAGTTAGCAAGCTTCTTCTCTGAAGATTTATCTCGAACAAAATTTAAATCTTGGATTTGATGAAATACAATCCCCCCTGAAGAAAGTGTTGAAAAAAACACTGAGTCCAGCTGAGGATTCAAGTTTTAGTTGTGGGGGTGTGTGAGTTAATTCAAAAGAAAAACAAAACAAGATGAAAATCAAAAATCAAAATCAAAAGAAGAAAAAGGGAAAAAATATAGACCCTTTATATATATATATATTAAAGAAGAATTCAAAATCAGTATCAAAAATCAAAAAATCTATGTATACAAAATTTGAGAAAGCAAGAAAAAAAAATTTTTTTTTTCCACAGGCCCCTGTATTAGGATCCAGTGAAGTAATTTCTAATCCCACAAGTCTGTAGGACAGAATGCAGCATATTTTACTTCCCCATTTGCAGCCAAGGCTACAGGAAGTTGCCATACTATAGGAGAGAAAAAAGAGGACCAGATTTCTATTTTATATCTAGGGAAGTGTTATTCCCTCGTCTGATTTTACCTTCGTTCTCAGGGATGGATGGAGCCAGGATGGTAGCCAACCTTAGGTACTTGTCTGTAGGTATTTTCACGAAGAGTGTGGATACAGGGAAGGCCTACATCTTAACGTCTGTCAAGTGTCGCAACCCCGAGTCTCACACTGGTTCAAGTCCTTAGTATTGGCTTAGAAATGCATTAATCCTTCCTGGATTGGTCTTTGATTTTTAGACCTGTGAGCTCTTTTGCATTATCCAGGTTATCTCTGTGCTCCTTTTTTTTTGATCTCGTTCCTAGAATCAGACACAAACATTAATCATAGTCCCACAACAATTATCAATAAATGGCAGGTTCCCATAGTCTAAAGCTGTTTGGGTGTGTATTAATAATAACAGCAAGTATATATATTTAAACTAATATTGTAGAATAAAATTTTAATATTGATCATATGTACCTTAAGTACATAGAAATGAGAAAAAGGGAAAAAATAAAATAATGTAAAAATAATAATAATAAAATAAGGAAAAGAGAAAAAAGGAAAAAAGGAAAAAAATTAAATTTAGGAATTCAATGTGTCAAAAGCAGAATAAAACAGTTCCACTTGTCAATGTATAGGATACAGTCAATCAGTCTCAACAGAAGATGCTCTCTTTACATGAGAACAGTGAATCCAAGAGTCCTTTTCTCCAACCTTTATAGATGTTGGAGTAGTTAACAATATTTGGAATGGTCCTTCCCATGAAGGTTCAGTTGCTCCAGTACGCTTGAAATTCTTTATATACACGTTGTCTCCTGGGTTCAGGTCGTGAAGTGAGAAGTCTAGTGGTCCAGCTTGTACTGCAGCTCCGGATTCATGTAGCTCACGCAGTTTGTGCTGTAATTCCTGTATATAGGAAGCAATAGTAGTATCTCCCCCTAATAGCGATGTATAAGCCGGGGAGAAAGGCTTAGCCTGTATAGGCGGATGTCCAAAAAGCATCTCAAATGGTGAGATATGTAAGTCTCCTCTAGGCCTACTTCTAAGATAAAATAGGGCCAAAGGGAGAATTTCAGGCCATTTTAAATGGGTCTCAGTGCATAATTTTCCAATCATAGTTTTAAGTTCTTTGTTCATCCTCTCAACTTGGCCTGAACTCTGGGGATGATATGGAACATGGAATTTTGGAGTTATCCCCAAGCAAGAATATATCTGGTTTAGAACAGAGTCAGTAAAATGACTCCCCCTATCGGAATCAATACGTGCTGGTAGGCCAAAGCGAGGAATAATTTCTTTTAAAAGCACCTTAGCAACAAAAGCTGCTGTGGCTCGGGCTGTAGGAAATGCTTCCGGCCATCTGGTCAGTTGGTCTACTATGACCAAACAAAATTTATATTGTCCAGCCTTTGGCATTGTTATAAAATCTTATCTGCAGGTGCTCAAACGGTGTGTAAGCCAGAGGACGTCCACCAAAGGCTTTGCCACGAAAGGCATGTTGGTTATATGCCTGGCAGGTAGGGCAGGATGAACACACTTTAGAGGCTATGGTAGTTATACCAGGGGCTATCCATACTCTCTTAACAGAGTCCACGATGCCCTGGGTACCAAAGTGGCCATTATTATGAACAGATTGGCAAATTTGGTTATAGAAACTTCTAGGGAGCAGGGGTTTTCCTTCAGATGACACCCATACTCCATTAATTTGTTTTGCTTTAAATTTTTGTTTCCATTTTTCCACTTCCTTTTCATTATAGGAGAGTGATAAATTTAAATTATCAGTGGTTGTTAATGTTAAAATTAATCCAGGTCCTTCTATGGCTGCTAGTTTTGCAGCGGCATCTGCTCGGTCATTTCCTCTAGAGACAGGGTCTGAGCCACCTGTATGGGCAGAGCAATGAACTACAGCTAAGGCTTTAGGCAGTTTGAGAGCAGAAAGAACTTCATTAATAATTTCTGCATTAGCTATGGATTTTCCAGCTGAGGTTAAAAATCCTCTTTGGAGCCATAGCATCCCGACTGAGTGACAAATGCCGAAAGCATATCTAGAATCCGTATAAATTGTTGCCTTTTTATCCTTGGCAATTATACAAGCTTGTTTCAGAGCTATGAGTTCTGCTCCTTGAGCGCTAATGTTAGAAGGTAGTGAAGCTGACCATTCAGTGGCAAATTCTGAGACTACGGCAGCTCCAGTGTAACGTATGCCATCCCTCATAAAAGAGGAACCATCGGTAAATAAAATCAGATCTGCATTGTCTAAGGGAGTGTCCAAGAGATTATCTCGAGGCTTTTCTGCCATGGACACTAATGTTTCACAGTTATGTAATGGTTCTCCTGAAGTGGGTAAATCTGGAAGCAAGGTGGCAGGGTTAAGAGTTGAACAGCGTTTCAAGGTAATATTTTCACTATTTAATAAGGTTATTTCATACCTTGTAATTCTCTGATCCGAGAATGCCTGTGTTCTATGTTTTACCAATAATGCTTCAATCTCATGTGGGCACATTATTGTTAATGGACATCCCAGTACTAAATCAACGGTTTTTGTTACTAGTAAGGCTGTAGCAGCTACTCCTCTAAGGCATGGTGGTGCTCCTGCTGCTACTGGGTCTAGTTGGGCAGAATAATAAGCAATTGGACACTGAGAAGGTCCCAAAGTCTGAGTTAAAACACCTGAGGCTACTCCTCTTCTCTCATGTACATACAAGGTGAATGGCTTGTTGTAATTTGGGATGCCTAGAGCAGGGGCAGATAAGATAGCCTTTTTTAGCTCTGATAGAGCTGACAGGTGTTCAGGCTCTAATTTGAGGGGTTCAGGGACTACATCCCTTGTTAGTGCTATAAGAGGTTTAGTAATTTCCCCATAGCAAGGAATCCATTGTCTGCAAAACCCTGTTGCTCCCAGAATTGCTCTTAACTGTTTTTTAGTGGTAGGAGCACTCAATTTTTGAATATTCTCAATTCGCTTGGGAGAAATAGAGTGGGCACCAGCTGTCAGAATGAACCCCAAATATTCTACTTTGGGGAGACACCACTGAACTTTGTCCTTCGAGATCTTATGACCTCTTTTGTGCAATTCTAAAAGAAGGTGTTTGCTATCTTCTTGACATGTTTTTGGATCTGTTGAAGCCAAGAGTAGATCATCTACATATTTGATTAATTTGCTATTTTTAAATGTTATATTGTCTGTGTCTTGGCTCAAAATTTGCTCAAATAAGCTCGGACTTTCGACATAACCCTGTGGCAGCCGACACCAGGTATATTGTGAGCCCTTCCAGGTGAAAGCAAAAATATGTCTGGAGTTTTCATGTATTGGTATGGAAAAGAAAGCTGAACACAAGTCTACTACTGTAAAGTATGTAGCTGTGCTAGGAATAGATGAAATAATAGTATGTATGTTAGAAACTACGGAGTGTCTCTTTATAACGTGATTATTTACTGCCCTTAGATCCTGTATAAATCTATAGATGTGCTTGCCATCGGGCCCTTTTTTTGGTTTTTTAATTGGCAGGATGGGCGTGTTGTATTCAGATTTGCAAGGGATTATTATTCCCTGTTCTATTAATGAGTTAATAACTGGTGTAATACCCTCAATTGCCTCCTTTGAGAGGGGATACTGAGGGATAGAAGGAGGTGGGCTAGACTTAGTTTTTATCTGCACAGGAACAGCAGATTTAAGTAAGCCTACATCAGAAGAAGATGTGGCCCAAAGAGACTCAGGTATATCTTTAGGTATTTCAAAAATGGAAGGCTCTTTTGCGTCCTGGTTTTCCGAGAGAAGTACAGGGAGTAATTTTAAAGATTCCTCTGGTACTTCTAATGATAATGAGCCATCTGGGGAGCAGGTTATTGTGGCTCTGAGTTTGCATAGAAGGTCCCTCCCCAGCAAATTTAAAGGGGAGTCAGGCATCAAAAGGAAGGAGTGTTGTACCTCTAGGGGTCCTACAGACACCATTCTAGGAGGAAGTCTTTTAACTCTTTGGGTTATTCCTGATACTCCCATTACATTCTCTGAGCCAATAGAATAACATTGTAAATCAGGTTTTCTCTTTAATACAGACCAGGAAGCTCCGGTGTCTAATAGACAATCATAATAGGTGTTACCCACCTTTAAGGTAACATGGGGTTCATTAGTATGGGGAGGGCAGTGGATAGGGACAACGGGTAGTAGGACATCAGGGTCCGGGAAATCAAAGGTTGTATCCTCTGATTCCTGTGCCCCAGCCCCCCCTGGACACCATCATTGTGTTTGGGATATTCCTTGGGCACCCCCCTGAAGGGCACCTCTCTGAGGGTCATTAGTACCTCGAGTAGTTTTTGGACGAGCACCATTTCTCATATATTGTTGAGTATTATCATTAAAATTTTCTTCAATTTGAGCATTGTCATTAATTTCCCAATTCCTATTTCTATAATTCTGGTTTCTAAAGTTCTTATTTCTATATTCATTATAGTTATTATTTCTAAAACTATTATTAAATTGTGTATTCCTTCCAAACATCTTAAGAAAGGTTCTACATTCCATCATTTTGTGGCCCTTCTTCTCACAGAAGTGGCAAGTAATGGATTGATAATTGGATTTCTGGAGAGGGGCAATTGTCGTTGGTTCATTATCATGCCCACTTTCTAATTTAGTTATCCTATCTATTAAATATTTCATTTTTTTCTTCATTTCCTCCATGTCATCATTATTTTCTATCTCCTTTTCTTCATTTCCCTTTAAAACATATATAGCCGTTTTTCGCAATTCTTCAAGGTCCATATCTGACCATCTTGGGCATTGTGTTTTGAAATAATTTTTAATTGCTTTGCAAGAATTGTTTACAAAGATTCTTCTAACTTGTCTTATACTACTCTCTTTAGTTAAGTCCCAATCTAAGTATCTGTCCCCAAACTCGATAATTCTGTCCATAAATCTAGAGGGTGTTTCTTCGGCCTTTTGCTTAATTTTTTCCAGTTCTATCCACTTATCTGTATTGTCTGCACATTCCTTCATGGACGTGAGGATGGCCTCTCTACAACGGTATAGTTGTAGATAATCATCAGGATTGTTATAGTCCCATTCGGGATCCTGAGATGGCCAATGTGCTGCATTACGCCCCCTGGTTTTGTTGACATGAGCAATTATTTTATTTTTTTCACGTTCACTTAAAAAGGCCTGTAGTAAGCTCTCAACGTCCTTGTAAGACGGATTATACTGAAAAAATATGTCTCCCATCTTTTTTGTTACTAGAAAAGGATCTTGTTCATATGTGGGGATATTTCGTGTAAATTCATTTATTTCTTGGGGAGTAAATGGTATCCTATGTCTTAAAGTCACCACATCCCCATTTCGTCCTATTTCAGGTACTTCTCTTAGAGGAAACAGGCCTCTAGTTGAATTTTGCACCTGTGGGTCAGTTTGACAAGAACAGGTTTTTCTAGGAGGACAAGATTTCTCTTGCATTGGAATTTGGTTTTCTGTAGGAGAAGGAACATGAGAAGCTGGGATTGCAGGGGAAGGGTTTTGGGGATTAAATTCAGACAAGATTTGCACTGCACGAGAGAAGCAGTCTGTTAACTGGGCTATAGGGAAGGTGCTTTCCATCTCTATTTCAGGGAAGGAAATTTCCTCATTCAAAGGTTCAGAAACAGGTCTGTTTCTGGTAGAGTGGTTGTTTTCCAATTGATCTTGTAAGAGACTTTTTAGATCTTCTAATTGGGCTTGCATTTTATCCTCAATTTTTCTTATTTTTTCATCTCTAAATATAGTATTGAGGATTACAAAAATGACAGTACCTATTAATATAAAAATTTGGAGGTATCCTTCATTCCTCAATGCCCCTACTTCAGCTGCCGTATAATTGTCAAAGAATATAGTAGTCATTTTTATATGTATATTTTGTAATTTCACAAAGCAAGTGGGGAGCAGGGCAAAGCAGCAAACTTTCCACAGGCTTTTTCTTTTTACAGTAGGTGGCTCTGAGTCTACAACCCTATACAGGCTAAGGGCCTATTGTATTGTAAATTCTCCTTCTTTACAAAGTGTATGTGGGTGGGTCCCAGCAATCTTCTTTGGCCCTCAGGCTAAAGCCGCTAGGACCATGTGCTATCTTCCTTGAGCAAAGCCCACTTAAATTTTTAAGACTAGAAAGGCCAGGAAACAGAAAAAAAATGGGTTTTAAGTTAGCTCCCTAGCTGTATTCAGCTGTTTTTTGCGGGCTAGGAGCTCCTAAGAGCTCTTTCTCCTGAGGTTCCTCGTTGCTAATAAGTTGATTAGGTAAGCCTGGCCTGCCTCTCAATCTACTGAGCCACCTCCTTAAAGTAAAAGGAGACGGAAATGAGAGACAAAGAGGAGAAGGAAAAAAAAAATCCTGTTGACCCCAATTTAACTTAAGGGGTAAAGGGAAAAGAGAAAAGGTGTTTTATACTCACCTGTTCTGGCAGCTGTGTCTTTAAGCCAAGGTATTTGGTAACAGGACTGACGGAGCAATAAGTGGGTTGAAAAGGCAAGAAAATTCAGGAAATTTATTGAGGTTCTAGAAACCTTCCAAGCACTAAGGCAGGGCCAAGAGCCAGAGGGGGTAGCCGGGGTGGGATTTCTCCCAGGTGATAGTAAGGAGATCAGAAGACTGATAAGGTTCTTTTTCCCGTAGTGGTTAGCCAAAACTGTAATGGGGAAATTTAGGCCTCTGTGAGAGGGTTATAATATTGTAATGGCTAAAATGTGGCTACAGGATTTATGTAATATTGAACAATGGCCGCCAAGGAATTTACTTATGAAATTCCTAAAATGAACACTCAAGTCAGAATGGAGTTTATGGAGGTTTAATCACAACGGGAGTAGGGAAAAGGAGAGGGAGAGAAGGAGAGAAGAAAAAAGGGAAAGGGGCTACTCAACCTCTGACCAAGGCAGAGGGAGCTTTAGGCCTAAAGGCCCAGGTGGAAAGAATCAGTCCTTAACTCACGTGACCGATCTGAAGGAAAGCTGTCTGCGGGCGTCCTCTCTCTCCAAGCTCCTAACACCAACTCCCCTCTCGCTCTCTCCACAGGAAGTGAGCGAATTCCAGAGGCTGTTCCCTACCTCACTTCCTGTGTCTCACAAATCCAATGGTTGGCTCTAGCTTGGCTTAGGACAGCCCAGGTGGGCAGTTAGTTATTTCTGATTTGTCATTGACTAGCGCATGCCCATGTAGTGTGGGTGTGCACAATTTTTGGGTGCTAGACCAAGATGGAGACTTTTAAAATTCACACTATCTAAGTGGGTATATAAGAATCCTTAGGTTTAATTTTATAAGTAGGCTCTCCTGGTAATATCCTGGGGGGACAGAGTGGGACATCTGTATTAACCCTGCAAGCATGTTGCTCTCATCTATTTTTCCTGGGGCTAAGTAAGAATAATAATCATGGCAATTCCAATAATAAGAAGATGTTCATAATGAAAGTCACTTAGGGGGATTTCAGTGGGTGTTTTCATCCTTCCTGGGGGCTGCTTTGTAGTCCTTGGTTCCCACATGGACCATGTCAAACAGCGTGGTCTTTGATGGCTCCCAGCAGATAATTGTTATTACCTGTAATTGGTAAAATAAAATATCTTTACCAAAAAATAAAAGGAAATTTATATGTCCTGTCCACGCAAATTGGGCAACTATTCCCCCTCCATAAGTATTTAGGTAAATAAAGTAATATATAAAATTGCAAAACATTCAGTGTTCAGTGAGGCATGTCTTTGGTAAGTCATGGTTTTTTGTTTGTTTGTTTGTTTGGTTTGGTTTTGTTTGGTTACAATAATCACTTTATTTCCCTCCCTCCCCTTGTGACAAGGAAATCACTTTAAAAGACTGATATATATTAATTTAAGGTCGCCAAGGAATTCAGCTATGTAATTCCTAAATGAAAACTTAAGGCAGCAGTCAATCTTTTATGGAGTTTAATTACAATAGGAGGAAGTAATTAGAGATAGAGAGAGAGAAAAAAGGGAGAGAAGGGAATAGGGCTTAAATACCCCTTCTGTTTAGGCTGGGCCAAAAGGCCCAAGCCCTTAGATAGCTGGGGCAAAGAAAAGAGATCAGTCCCTATTACTCACGTGACCAAAATGGAGAAACAGTCTCAGAGGCCCCCACTTTCAGCTTCCTTCAGCGCAAGCTTCTCAGAGCACACACCAACCACACCGACCAACTTCTCAACCACCACCCCGAGTCTTCAGACCCCCCTATCCTTAAGGAAACCCTCCAAGTTGCCTCCCCTCAGTTCTCACATCTACCAATCACTCTCCATCAATTTCCCTGTGCCAATGGAGGCTCTAGCTTAACCCAGGACCGCCCAGAGGCTTTGCACATGTCTGTTGAAGGTCATATTTTCAAATAATTAAATCTTTGCTCCTTTGCTACAGCCCTTTCTAAATCCTGTTAACCTGAGTAGGGTAGAGATTGGAATAATTAAATTTTGATCTAGGCTGCAGCCCTTACTCAATCCTGTTAGGACTGAATAGGGTGGAGATTGATTCCAAGTATCTCCATTGTATCAATTTTAAAATCAATCATGACTCAAAGAAATTCCTGTTCTAGGCTTAAGCATAGGTCAAAGTCCTTTCCATTGTTCAGCAAAAGGTTTCTGTCCTAAAGTAATCTTAAGAAGGGAAGATGAGGAAACTCTCATGCCAATGGGATTCACATCCAATAGCCAAGACCCACTATCAATAGGGAATTTTTCAAGTATGTAATTTCCCAGTGGTGAAATTTCCAACATTTATAAGTCTAAGAAATTTTGAGGTTTACATCCTCCACCTACCCTTTCCGAAGCCGATGTGCAATTTCATTGGGTATTACTTGTGTCCTTGATCAGAACCCATTTCCATGTTGTTGTTTACACCAGGATGTTCATTTAGAGTCGACATCCCCAACCATATCCCTTCAACCCATGTATTCAAGCAGTTATTTTTCTTCGGTGTTTTTACTCCCACAGTGTTTCCTCTGAATGTGGGTCATGGTTATTTTCATAGTTTCCATTCTGGTAACAACAAAAAGAAAAACCCTAGCTTCTTTTAGAATTAAATCACTCATCCTTTCTTTTCCCACTTGTGGATTGGCCCATTTCCAAAGCTGCCTCATTCCTGTCTTATATCCATGATCTGATTTACTTCTAGTTTCTGAGATGAAAGTATAAGAGGCTTATTTTTAAGACTCTTCTCTTCCTCTTTCAACCTATTTCTACTCAGTTGCCAAGTCATTTTGATTTTGCCTGGGTACTGTCTCTCATACTTGCCCTTTTTTTTAAACCTATATTAATACCACCTTAGGTAAAGTCTTCTTGACTTGTAATTCTAAAATAAACCCTGACTTCTTTCCCATGTCCATTGTTTTGATTCTCCAATCTATCCTTCACACTGCTGCCAAAATAATCTTCCTGAGGCATAGGACTCACCATATAATTTCATTTCTTAATAGCCCTCAGTGGCTGGCTACTCTGTACTTCTTGCATAAAATAGAAATTCTTTGGTCTAGTATTTAAAGCCTTTTATCATCTAGTTTCAATCAAATGTTTAGCCTGATATTGCATTACTCCCCTTCAAACTAAGCTTGACTAGTAACTGTACCTGAATTCCATATGCCATTTTTTACCTCTGTGCATTCACCTGGCATTCCCTTTATCTATATTGGCCTTCTTTGAGGTATAGCTTAGTTGTTACCTTTTCTGTGAATTTGTTTTTTAAAAATTTCTTGTAGTTGAAAGTATTCTTATTCTGTTCCTTCTCAGATTTTCCCAGAGTACTTTGGATTTCTCCTTTGGGCCTATCACATTCTACATTGTGTTATACCTGCTTTTGGACATGTTGTCTGTAAGGGGGGGAAAGGGGCTTTTATAAAAAGGACCTGAGACCTTTCTGGCCTGGATTATTCAAGAATAGGGTCACCAGGAATTTTATGAAATTCCAAAGAGATTTTATTTACAATTTATTTACAAAATATAGAGAGTGAAGTAGAAAATCAGAGAGAGGATAGGGTAAGATATCTAGTCTAAGCTCTAAGTATTTTGCTCTGACCTTTGGCTCAATCCAGGCAGGGGAGTTGAGTCCTTAGCCAAAGAGGCCTTGGCTTTTGAGCCGAGGACCTGGGGATGCAGGGAGCCTCTCTTAAAAAGATAGGTCTCTCCTGAGGTTAGTCTCTTCAGAAAATCCAGGAAAAGATTCAGCTCTTTTCACTTACCACATGTCAGTCCAAAGGGAGAGATTCAAGGACAGTCTCACTAGGAAAGTCTCATCTCCAGTCAGTAGATTCTTCACCAGCCTCCAACTCGACCTCAGAACTCCGGAACAAACCAAAGTTGAAGTCTCCACAGGAAGTTGTGACTCCCTTTTTTTTTTTAATTTTTAAACATTATTTTATTTGGTCGTTTTCATACATTATTCACTCGAAACGAAGATCATTTGCTTCCCCCCCCCCCCCACCTTTCCCTCTCCCGTAGCCGACGCATGATTCCACTGGTTATCACATGTGTTCTTGACTCGAACCCATTTCCCTGTTGTTGGAATTTGCATTATAGTGTTCATTTAGAGTCTCTCCTCAGTCATATCTCCTCCAACCCTGTAGTCAAGCAGTTGCTTTTCATCGGTGTTTTTACTCCCACAGTTTACCCTCTGCTTGTGGGTAGTATTTTTTTGATCCCTGCAGATTGTTCAGGGACATTGCATTGACACTAATAGAGAAGTTGATCAATTCAATTGTACCACAATGTATCAGTCTCTGTGTACAATGTTTTCCTGGTTCTGCTCCTTTCGCTCTGCATCATTTCCTGGAGGTTGTTCCAGTCTCCATGGAATTCCTCCACTTTATTATTCCTTTTAGCACAATAGTATTCCATCACCAACATATACCACAATTTGTTCAGCCATTCTCCAATTGAAGGGCATCCCCTCATTTTCCAATTTTTGGACCACAAAGAGCGTAGCTATGAATATTTTTGTACAAGTCTTTTTGTCCATTATCTCTTTGGGGTACAGACCCAGCAGTGCTACGGCTGGGTCAAAGGGCAGACATTCTTTTATCGCCCTTTGGGCATAGTTCCAAATTGCCCTCGAGAATGGTTGGATCAATTCACAACTCCACCAGCAATGAATTAATGTCCCCACTTTGCCACATCTCCTCCAGCATTCATTACTTTCCATAGCTGTCATGTTAGCCAATCTGCTAGGTGTGAGGTGATACCTCAGGGTTGTTTTGATTTGCATCTCTCTGATTATAAGAGATGTAGAGTACTTTTTCATGTGCTTATTAATAGTTTTGATTTTTTTGGCTGCGAACTGCCTGTTCATGTCCCTTGCCCATTTGTCAATTGGAGAATGGCTTGATTTTTTGTACAATTGATTTAGTTCTTTATAAATTTGAGTAATTAAACCGTTGTCAGAGGTTTTTATGAAGATTGTTTCCCAATTTGTTGCTACCCTTCTGATTTTGGTTACATTGGTTTTGTTTGTACAAAAACTTTTTAATTTGATGTAATCCAGATTATTTATTTTGCATTTTGTAACTCTTTCTAATTCTTGCTTGGTTTTGAAGTCTTTCCCTTCCCAAAGGTCTGACATGTATACTATTCTGTGTTCGCCTAATTTTCTTATAGTTTCCTTCTTTATGTTCAAGTCATTCACCCATTTTGAATTTATCTTGGTGTAGGGTGTGAGGTGTTGATCTAAGCCTAATCTTTCCCACACTGTCCTCCAATTTTCCCAGCAGTTTTTATGAAATAGTGGATTTTTGTCCCAAAAGCTGGGATCTTTGGGTTTATCATATACTGTCTTGCTGAGGTTGCTTGCCCCCAGTCTATTCCACTGATCCTCCTTTCTGTCTCTTAGCCAGTACCAAATTGTTTTGATGACTGCTGCTTTGTAATATAGTTTTAGGTCAGGGACTGCAAGGCCCCCATCATATGTGTTTTTTTTCATTATTTCCCTGGATATCCTTGATCTTTTGTTCTTCCAAATGAACTTTGTTATGGTTTTTTTCTAAATCAGTAAAAAAAATTTTTGGAAGTTCCATGGGTATGGCACTAAATAGATAGATGAGTTTGGGTAGGATGGTCATTTTTATTATATTGGCTCATCCTACCCATAAGCAGTTAATGTTCTTCCAATTGTTCAAGTCTAGTTTTAGTTGTGTGGAAAGTGTTTTGTAGTTGTGTTCATATAGATCCTGTGTTTGTCTCGGGAGATAGATTCCTAAGTATTTTATTTTGTCTAAGGTAATTTTGAATGGGATTTCTCTTTCTAGTTCTTGCTGCTGAGCTGTGTTGGAATTATATAGAAATGCCGATGACTTATGTGGGTTTATTTTGTATCCTGCAACTTTGCTAAAGTTGTTGATTATTTCGATTAGCTTTTTGGTTCAATCTCTAGGATTCTTTAAGTAGACCATGATGTCATCTGCAAAGAGCGATAATTTGGTCTCCTCCTTGCCTATTTTAATGCCTTCAATTTCTTTTTCTTCTCTAATTGCTACTGCTAGTGTTTCTAATACAATGTCAAATAATAGAGGTGATAATCGGCATCCTTGTTTCACTCCTGATCTTAATGGGAATGGATTTAGTTTATCCCCATTGCAGATGATATTAGCTGATGGTTTTAGATATATACTGTTTATTATTTTTAGGAATGACCCTTCTATTCCTATGCTTTCTAGTGTTTTTAGTAGGAATGGGTGTTGTATTTTATCAAAGGCTTTTTCTGCATCTATTGAGATAATCATGTGGTTCTTGTTGGTTTGCTTGTTGATGTGGTCAATTATGTGGATAGTTTTCCTAATGTTGAACCAGCCCTGCATCCCTGGTATAAATCCTACTTGATCATGGTGGATGACCCTTCTAATCACTTGCTGGAGTCTTTTTGCTAGTATCCTATTTAAGATTTTTGCATCTATATAAATTAGGGAGATTGGTCTATAATTTTCTTTCTCTGTTTTTGGCCTGCCTGGTTTTGGAATCAGTACCATGTTTGTGTCATAAAAGGAGTTTGGTAGAACTCCCTCTTTGCTTATTATGTCAAATAGTTTGTATAGTATTGGGATTAACTGTTCTCTGAATGTTTGATAGAATTCACTGGTGAATCCATCAGGCCCTGGGGATTTTCTTTGATGTTGTTGGAAGTTCTTTGATGGCCTGTTGGATTTCTTTTTCTGATATGGGATTATTTAAGAAAACTATTTCTTTTTCTGTTAGTCTAGGCAATTTATATTTTTGTAAATATTCATCCATATCACCTAGGTTGGTATATTTATTGCCATATAGTTGGGCAAAGTAGTTTTTAATGATTGCCTTAATTTCCTCTTCATTGGAGGTGAGATCTCCCTTTTCATCCTTGATGCTGTTAATTTGCCTTTCTTCTTTCCTTTTTTTAATTAGATTAACTAGTACTTTGTCTATTTTGTCTGTTTTTTCAAAGTACCAGTTTCTAGTCTTGTTTATTAGCTTAATAGTTCTGTCACTTTCGATTTTATTAATTTCTCCCTTAATTTTTAGGATCTCTAGTATGGTTTTCTTCTGGGGGTTTTTAATTTGTTCATTCTCAAGTTTTTTGATTTGCATTTCCAATTCCTTGATCTCTGTCCTCCCTAATTTGTTAATATATGCACTCAGGGATATGAATTTTCCTCTAAGTACTGCCTTGGCTGCATCCCATAAGGTTTGAAAGGATGTTTCGCCGTTGTCATTTTCTTCAACGAAATTGTTAATTGTTTCTATGATTTCTTCTCTAACTATCCGATTTTGGAGTATCATGTTATTTAATTTCCAATTAATTTTTGATTTGGGTCTCCATGTACCCTTGCCAATTAATATTTTTATTGCCTTGTTATCTGAAAAGGCTGCAGTTATTATTTCTGCTTTTCTGCATTTGAGTGCCATGTTTCTATGACCTAGTATATGATCTATTTTTGTGAATGTGCCATGTGGTGCTGAAAAGAAGGTGTATTCTTTTTTGTCCCTATTTATTTTTCTCCATATGTCTATTAACTCTACTTTTTCTAAGATTTCATTCACCTCTTTTACCTCTTTCTTGTTTATTTTTTGGTTTGATTTATCTAAATTTGATAGTGGTTGGTTCAAGTCTCCCACTAATATGGTTTTACTGTCTATTTCCTCTTTCAATTCTCCTAGTTTCTCTATTAAAAAGTTGGATGCTATACCATTTGGTGCATACATGTTGATTAGTGATATTTCCTCATTGTCTATACTCCCTTTTAGCAGAATATAATTACCTTCCCTATCCCTTTTGATCAGGTCTATTTTTGCTTTGGCTTTGTCAGATATCATGATTGCAACTCCTGCCTTCTTTCTATGAGTTGAGGCCCCAAAGGTCTTACTCCAACCTTTAATTCTAACCTTGTGAGTGTCAACCCGTCTCATATGTGTTTCTTGAAGACAACATATGGTAGGGTTTTGGGTTCTAATCCAATCTGCTATTTGTCTACGTTTTATGGGTGAGTTCATCCCATTCACATTCAAAGTTATGATTGTCATTTGTGGATTCGCTGGCATTTTGATATCTTCCCCTAGTTCTGACCTTTCTTCTTTAGCTTTCTCCTTTTGAACCAGTGATTTACTTTAGGTCAGTCCCCCTAGTCCCCTCCCTTGAGATGCTTCCCTTTCTAGCCCCTCCCTTTTTATGCTCCCTTCCCCTCCCCCCTCTCCTTCCCTCCTTTTTTATGCTCCTTCCCCCCTCCCCCTCTTTGATTTTCCTTTATTTCTTGCCCTAATGGATAAGATAGAATTCACGATCCCACTGGATCTAGATGTTCTTCCCTCTCAGATTTGCTTTCACTGAGAGTAAGGTTTAAGTAATTCCACTTCACGCTCTCTTCCTCTCCTTCTCATATGAGAATTCTTCCCCTCCCCTTCCCATGTGTATTTTTATATGGGAAAGATTATTCTATTGGGTCCTCCCCTATTTCTTGAAGTTAATCTTAGTATTATCGACGGTTCCCCCCTCCCTTTTCCTTTCTTTGCCCCCACTTTCCCCAAATCTTCTTAATGCCCCGATCTTTCCCTATGCATGTTTCTTCTAACTACTCTTATATGCTACAATTTATGAGAGTTACACAAAACATTTTCCCCACATATTAACATATATAATTTGATGTAAATGTAGTCCTTATAGAAGAGAGTTTGACTTAAAGAAAAAGATAAGATTTATCTCCTTTTCCCTTTCTTTCATATTTACCTTTTCATGTTTCTCTTGCTTTCTGTGCTTGGATATCGATCTTTCCACAGAGCTCTGGTCTTTTCTTAGCAAATGCTTCGAAATCTTCTATTTTGTTGAATGCCCATACTTTCCCCTGGAAGTATATAGTCAGTTTTGCTGGGTAGTTGATTCTTGGTTGGAGACCCAGCTCTCTTGCCTTTCTAAATATCGTGTTCCATGCTTTGCGGTCTCTTAGTGTGTTAGCCGCTAAGTCGTGTGTGATCCTTATGGGAGCCCCCTTATATCTGAAGCTCCTCTTCTTGGCTTCTTGTAGGATTTTCTCCTTTTCTTGGAAGCTCTTGAATTTTGCAATTACATTCCTAGGGATTGTCTTTTGGGGATTTAGTATAGAAGGTGTTCTATGAATCCTTTCTATTTCTATTTTGCCCCCTTGCTCCAGAACGTGAGGGCAATTTTCTTTTATAATCTCCTGTAGAATAATATCGAGTTTATTGTTTATCTCTGGTTTTTCTGGGAGACCGATAATTTGGAGGTTTTCTCTTCTCCCTCTGTTTTCGAGATCTGTGACCTTCTCAGTGAGATATTTTATGTTTTCTTCTAATTCATTAATTTTTGGGGTTTGCTTTATTGATTCTTGCTGTTTTATCATCTCGCTTTCTTCGAGGTGCTTAAGTCTGGTTGTTAGGGACTGGTTTTGCTTTTCAGCCTTGTCTGCCCTTCTATTGGATGCTTTGAGTTCTTTTTCCAATTGAGCAGTCTTATCTGTCAGACTGCTGATCTCTTTCTCCCATTTTTCTTTCCAGGTTTCCATCTTTTGGATAAGTTCCAGTTTGAGATCTTCCAGAGCTTGTTGATAGTTTCCATTTTGGGAGGCATGTTCTGATTTTTTTTTGGATTTCCTCCTCATTCTCCTCTTTTCCTAGGGTACTTCCATCATAAAAGTTTTCAATAGTCACTTTTTTCCCTTTCTTCCTGGAGGCTTGATTTTGGGCCATGTGAGCCATCCCTTTGGTGGTTTTATTCCCCTTTCCTTTTTGGTCTGGGGTCTGGGTTATATGGGCGGTTTTTCTGTGAATTTAGGTTGCTTCAGACTAGTTCTTCCCAGCCTCCGAGGTTTCTTAGAGCGCTGGGTCCCTGATCACAGCCACACTGCCCAGGTGTTCAGCTCCGTCCAGATAATCAACGCGTGGTCCGCCCCTGGTGTTTAGCTCCGTGGAGATGTTCAGCGCAGCCGCCCCAAGTATAGTTCCGCTGACCCCCGTAATCAGTGCGGGATTCTCCAGTGAAACCGCCCTGAGACGTTTTTTCCTGGCAGTCCCCAGATCCCAAGGACCCTGGAGTGCCCCCCCCCCCCCCAGACAGAGATGTTCCCCACTCACTCGCTGTCCCGGTGAGCGCTCAGGTAGCTCACTCTGGTTTGGTGGGGGAGGTGGGGTCGGGGAAAGGCGGCTCAGTTCACTTTTCTGTGCAAGCTTTTCCTCCTTATTATAGTGTGGAAATGTTCAAGCCCCACGTACCTTCGCCTCTGTGGAGTACTGGGAGTACTGGGGTGTCCTTCTGTTCCTCCAAAGGTGATTTTTATGCTCCTTTGATGTAGTCTATTTCGTTCGGTGCCGGGGAGAGGAAGCGTGTGGCGTCTAGATTGCAGCCATGATTACCCGGAAATCGTGACTCCCTTTTAAAAACACTTTCTTTTGCATCACTTCCTGTGCCTTCCTCCACTTCCACGTCAACCAATTATAGTTGAAGCTTTGCTTAGGACTTACCAGGGGGCAGTCAGTTTGATTCTGATTCATCACCTACTATCGCACACATGCGTCACAGACCTCTCCCACTCAAGTGTGAATGGAGTGTTTATACTTTTTGTGATTAAATCTAAAAAATGGATGGGCAAGTTAATCTAATCTTCACAATCAGGGGAGAGATTTAGTTTAATCTTCACATGTCATATACCTGTCCTCGGTGGGCAGGCAGGGGAGTATTTTTAATGTCTAGCACCTAGGTAGACAGCAGTGCTCAGCACCTAGCAGGTGCTTGTTAAATGTGAATTAACCAACTTTGAGGCCTTACTTAGGTAAAGTCCTCAGTGAGTGATGACTTGTTAGAGCAACAGTGAAGACTTAGTTCTTTTGGGGGTACCATCTCATCTTGTACTTGGTGTGTGCCAGCCACTGGTGATAGGACTATAAAACCAAAACACTTTCAGCAAGAGAACATGTACACCTGTGAGTGTAGAGGAAACAAATGGGGGCCTCGGGGAGGGAGAAGAGGCACTAAATACCTAGGATAATGGAAGCATAGAGATCAGCTTTATACAGCCTTGTAGCCTGGATGGAAACTGGAGCTTCCTGAAGTCTGAGGGCCAGCGGGAGAGCACAGGAGATAGCCTGGGTGAGGTGCGGAAGATCAGATGTGTAGAATAAATGAGCCCCTTTGGAACATAGAAGAGCCAAAGAGGTATAATGTTCAGAAAGCCTGAAAAAAATTGGCTAAAGATAGATTGTGAGGTGCTTTAAATACAATGTGGCAGAGTTGATGTTTTATCCTGGAAGAGAGACAAGCTACTCCTTATGGGGGAGTTTTGAGATATTTTTCTTTCTCAAGTCTTATAGCAGCTCCCATTTCCCATTTTTGTTGTTGATGTTTACCAAAGAGTTTGTGGCCCAGAAATCCCATCCAGCATTTCTTTTGGTTGCCTGGGGCCTAGTTCATTTGGGGTCTAGTGACCTTTAGTCATTAAAAGTTAGTAAGTGTGGGGGCAGCTAGGTAGCTCAGTGGATTGAGAGCCAGGCCTAGAGATGGAAGGCCCTGGGTTCAAATGTGGCCTCAAACACTTCCTAGCTATGTGACCCTGGGCAAGTCACTTAATCCTCATTGCCTAGCCGTTACTGCTCTTATGCCTTAGAACCAATGATTCTAAGATGGAAGATAAGGATTTTTTAAAAAATGGTTACCAAGTGCTTTCAAAACTACACCTAAGGGGCAGCTAAGTGGCTTAGTGGATTAAAGGTCAAGCATAGAGATGGGAGGTTCTGGGTTCAAATGTGGCCTCAGACACTTCCTGACTCTGTGACCCTGGACAAACTCCTTAACCCCATTACCTAGACCTTATAGCCATTGCCTAGCCCTTATAGCTCTTCTGACAATAACACACAGTATTGATTCTAAGATGGAATTTAAGGGTTTAAAAAATAAAACAAAAACAAGCAAACTCCCCCCACCCATGATATAAATCTCACTTGAGTTTAAATTCCCTATTAGCTCTTTTGATTCTGTCCTTCTGTTTGATTCTATACTGTTATCAGAATAGACTTTTGTTTTCATTGGTTTCATTCACATACTTTTCTTTGCCCTAGCATTGTCTCCTTCTGTGAACAGTACCATCTTTCTCATAACTACCTGTTTTCTAAAACTCTTTATATATGGAATATTCTGTCAATAATCTTACCAGTATAGAAGTTTCTGGATGTCTAGCTATTTATATTGTCTTATTATCAAAATAGGATAACCAATCAGATTTACCTGAGCAGGATCCTTTCCCTCCCTGACCTTTCACTTGACCTTTGGCTTCCTAGAGATATTTTGAAGCTTGGAGCAAAAATGAATCCAGGAGTCCTAAATAAAGTAGCCAGACTTTGTCATAATGATGTATCAAGTTTTGGGAACACCCTTTTATGAGATAACAATGATTCCCATCTGTCATCATGGCTTGCTTAAGGTTTCCTTTCCTGTCCTTTCCTATGCCACAATAAAACCATATATATTGACAGTCTGCCTTAGTTTGCTTTTGATAGAAATGTAAGAGTTAAGTCCTACTGGGTATGGTCTCTATTCCATGGGCAAGGAGAAGGCCTTCATCTTTGGTACAAGGAAGACTCTATTCCTGGTGTTTGTAACTTAATTCCTGCCCAAAAATTGTATAATGTGTGTGTTCTATTTGTAACATTAATTGGTGACAATTCTTTGCTGAGTGAAAAGTTAATTGCATTGCATTTTCCTTAAATTATATTGGCACATTTACTTTCCTTTTCCTCATTTTGCCTAATAATAGAGCAATAGTATCCCTTATCACTGGCTACATGAGATAAAAAGAAATCAGTAGCTAATTTCTATAGCTCTCATGAAAGATTTATTGCTACTTTGAACCAAAATTATTGGAGTTAAACAGCTGCTTGCTTAGTTTTTATTCTCCTTGGAATTATCGGCCCATGAGTGAAGCAAGTATTTTCTTTGGGGGAAATGCCACATTATGGATTCCTCTACCCCAGAAAAAAAGAACTCAAACATGAATAGTATCAACAGCAAAAAACAAAAATAAAATCCAGAAGTAAGCCTAAACTCCTTCTAAATTCTCCTTTACGAAATTAATACATATTTTACAATTTATCAGCTACTCTATGTACCTTATTTATTTATTGTTTGTTTGTTTATTTTTTTGCTTCACAACAGCAATGTGTGGTAGCAGAATATTGTGAAAGCACTCTCAGAGGAATTGAGTACCATTCTGGTTCTGCTGTTTACTACTAGTTATATGTTGGGGAAATCATTTAATCTCTCAGTCTCATTTTCTTCATCTGTAAAAGAGAGGTTTGAATTAGATTGTTGGATTCTAGTATTCTTTCTAGCTATAGGGCAAATATTATCATCTTAATTTCTCTGATCTTCATTTTTTTCTTTAGCAAGATGGAAATTCCCAGTCATGGGATGCTAGGAACAAACACAAGTATCTCTCACAAGCCCCATGTGCTTCCTATTAATAACCAGCTAGATTTATTTTTTAGCAAAAAGTATTTATTACAATGGTATATGCAACATTTAAATTATAACCAATAACTCCAGGTATTATTTTTATAAGATTTATTAATAATCACTTGAAGTAGAAGAAATAAAAGGACAAAAGTAAAAGCCTGTGTAAAGTCCGCTTTCCCAGCCACAATTAGGGGAAAAGAGAGAAAGAGGGCAGAGCTACGCAAAACTTATATCTTCCCTACATTAGCATGGAATGTGAGAGAGAACATGGGAAGGTGGGATTTAGAGTTCTAGGAAGCAAATCCTAATTACACAATCCCCTCTTTGATTCCATTGGCTATGAGCATGTAGAAATTTCCCAGATTTATATGCCTCCTTTCCCCAATGAATCAGAACACATAACCAACTTATATCTCTACAGATCTTTAACTAGAAGTACATACAATATTGCATTTTCTAAGGAGAAAATGCAATAATTTGGAGGATAAGAGGGAAACAAGAGAAAGAGAACAAAACCAATGTTAGGCGCATTGACAAAAAGCTAATTAGGGGGCAGTCCCCTTTGGCATAAGGGTATACATTAAAAAAAAATGCATCCAACCTCTCACAGTTCAATTTTACTACATCCTAAAGTTCATTCTGGATCTTTTGGTGCAGTGTGTAATTTTTTTGCAGGCATCTTCATGGCGCCTTCTCCAAACAGTTCACTTTCTTGATTCAGGGAGGGAACAAGTTTCTTATCCTAAAATTACTCTCAAACAAGAAAAATTTTTATAAATGTAGAATTGTAGGCCCTTGAATCAGGGCTTGATTAAAGTGATTGATGTTCCACAAGCACTTACCCAATCAGCAGCCAGGACTGCATATAGCAAAAATTGTAGTTGGCAAAAGTATGTATTCTAAAAATCTGAGACATATTCTCCCTTAAGTATACACAGCATTCATAGGGATGGTTAACAAAAACTTAGAGAAGAAATTGTTCTATAGTGAGACTTGTGTATGTTGAACATGAGAACTCAGAACTCCTGATACTAGAAGTAAGTCTCTCCCTTTGTTGAATTGTCATGAAGTTCCCTCTAGATGTAGCTCTCTTTTCCAACCCTGAAGGTCAGTGTTTTTTGGTAGAGTCTATAGTCAGTAGACTATCCACTATAACTAGTCACACTAATTGAAAATGCCTTTCTCTTAGTGACTAATAATCTCACCCTGGATTACTGTTACTAATAAAGTCTCCCAGATGGGACATGGGTAGGGAAAGGAACTGTTGGCTTGCCTGCTATTTTTATATATAGTCCTAGGAAGATGCTTGATTATTTCAAACCATTCAAAGGTGTTTCCTATATGGTATTATTTGTCTTCATCCAATTCTTAAAGCATTATGATCCTCTCACATTAATGAAGGACTTATTCACAACTGTTTTATTCTTTGATTCAATCAAGGTACCTAGACCTTCTGTTGATTACATTGATAGGAATGGGAGTGAAACCCCACTCTTATTTTGACTTGCTAGCACTCTCAAGAAGTAGAAAGAGTGAACTGGCACCATTGTGACTTATTCACAAATTTTTAAGGGAAGCAGTAATACTCTTATTTTCTCTAGGTTTGACATGGCAGCTCTGGTCAAAAGTGCTGAGTGTTTACAAATAACTGGATTTCTACTTTCTGTTGTTTCTGGTGATAAATTTGTAGAATTCTGTATGAATTGTCTTTTATTCTTTTTTTTTACAGACCTGGCTGGATTCTGCCAAAGAAATTAAAAAGCAGGTTCATGGTAAGTGGGCATCCTTACCCATTTCAGTGGTATTTCTTAAATCTTATTGGTAGATCACATTTTCTCCAATTATGAGTAACTTTAGAATCCCTAATTTGACATTTTTGGAATGAGGCAAGGCCTTCAAGGCAGTTTTTTAACAGTAGGCAAAGTGAATAGGAAGATATGGCAAGGTAATGAAGATGGATCATCCTGAAACTGGAGATAGACCTCTTCTGCCTAGACATGTGGCTTTCATTAAAGATGATTGTAGGTCTGAAGAAGAATTTTCGATTAAGTGATTTTAGAGAAAGCTTTTGAGAAATGCAAAGAATTGTTAATTGCAGTATGAAAACAGTGATAGAATTGAAATGATTAGATCGGTAGTCACTTACAACTCCTGGGCCTCTGCTTTCTTATCAGTTTATCCTATCCCCTGACAAGGGAGAAAAAGTTGTAGCAATGTTGAATGTAATCCTGAGTGACTTGTGTTCTCTGCACAGTAGATGTATTATTCAAAGCTCTATTAGTTGTGATCATTTTGAGTACTTTTAAAACTAATTTGGACTAAGTGGAGAGGAAAACCAGTATAGAGTACAAAATGAAATTTGGTTTAATTGGAGCCAGATTTATTATATAAATGGTTCTTCCATGGCTGTTGAATTGAACATAGTTTGTTTAAAAAGAAAGAAAATAGTTTATTTTTAAGTGGCTTAAGCATTCTTTTTTGCAAGTTGCTTTTATTATTAAATTTTTTTAGTCAGTCTTTTAGGGGTTAGTGGAAGGGAGAGAGAGATAGGAAAGGATTTAGATACTCTAAATCTAAACTTCATTTCAGACCCAGTTAGAATTAATTAACATTATATGTTAGTGGTGCCTGGATTAAGGTACAGTAAAACGGATTGTATCTTCAACTTGTTGAAAAGTATTTAAGTTGTAAATTATAAATAACAATTGACCCATTAAGAGTTATGGCTTGTCATTCTGAAGGACTTATGATGAAAAATGCTATCTACTTCCAGAGAAAGAACTGATGGACTCTGAATGCAAATTGAAGCATACTATTTTTCACTTTATTTTATTTGTATGTGTTTCTGTTTTGGGTTTTGGCTTCATATGAGTATTCTCTCACAATATGACCAGTGTAGAAATGTATTTTGCATGATTATACATGTATAGTTCAGATCAAGTTGCTTGCCATTTCAGAGAAAGACGAGAGAAAGGAAGGTGTTAGAAGATTTGGATCTCAAAGTTACAGAAAACATGTTGAAAATTGTTATTACATGTAATTGGGAAAGAAAAAATAGAAAAAAAGAATTTTGACTTGTCTTTGACAATCAGATTAAGAATTATTTTTCTCAATGGAATGCCATTGTAGACTTTTTTATTATAAGGAAGTAGAAATGGATTACACTTATTGGGCTCTGGCTTTGATTTGTTTTCAGACATCTCCTTTACTGCATTGTCTAATATTAAATTAAACATTGAAGAAGATCATTGCTTTATAGTTTCCAAATGGTCTTTTGTTAGATATCCAGAGTGTTTAAATGGAAGAATTGTTGGAGAATCTGAACTCCTTCAAAATATAATTTATTTTATTTACTACTATTAACAAATGTTGAAGTCAGTGTTAAAGGTGAAATAAAACACTATAGAAGCATACCAACAGAACTTAGTTAAAAACAAGCTATTAATGCCTATAAGTCATTCTTTTTTTTTTTTAAACCCTTACCTTCTGTCTTGGAGTCAATACTGTGTATTGGCTCCAAGGCAGAAGAGTGGTAAGGGCTAGGCAATGGGGGTCAAATGACTTGCCCAGGATCACACAGCTGGGAAGTGTCTGAGGCCAGATTTGAATCTAGGACCTCCCATCTGTAGGTCTGACTCTCAATCCACTGAGCTACCCAGCTGCCCCATGTAAGTGATTCTTTACTGAGAAAATAGAGACCATTTTCCTGCCGATGAGTTCTCAGTTCTTTCCTAGATTGGATCTCAGAATCCCTTGACATCATCCCCCCTTATATCCTCTTTTATTTCCATCTTTAAGAGGAGATTTCCATTTTCCTCACTAAGGCCAAATCCTCTATTTTACCCAGATTCCATTTCCTTCTTACTCCCCTGGAAATTTGGCATCCTAATCATTCCCCTACCACCTCTGCCAATATTCAGTTTCTTTCTATATATTTAAATATACTTCTTCTCTGTTGCCCAATATGCTATGTTCTCTTTCATCCTTTAAAAACCCTCATTTGACCCCACTATTTCCTAGTCTATTTTATTTCTTCTCCCTTTCACAGCCAAAGTTTTAGAAAAAGCTGTTCTATACTCATTTCCTCTAATTCACCTCCTCTTACTCACTTCTCATCTGCTATCAGACCTCTTTACTCAATTAAAACATTCGCTCCAAAGTTATCCATAATCTCTTGCTTGCCAAATCCAAGTGTTTTTTTTAAGTTTCTGCCTGTTTAAATATCTGATTATTTTTTTCCCAGATTTTTATGATTCTACTTTTTCTTGGTTTTCCTACTTGTCTGACTATTCTATCTCATTCTCCTTATATAATTCATGTCCTCCCCACCCCCAACTGTGAGTGTACCTCAAGACTATCCTCTTCTCTTCTGCCCTCTCTTTATACTGCTTTGGGGATCTATCTCATCAGCTCTCATGTATTCTGTGTTCAATATATATATCTAAGGCAACTTTCTTCTAAACAGAGGACATGAGTTCAAAATCCCACCTCTGCTACTCATTACCTGTGTGACCAAAGACATGCTACTTAATCTCTCTTGGCCTCACTTCCTTCTGAAAAATTAAAGGAATTGAACTAGACTACTTCTGAGGACCCTTCTAGTCAGTCATCTGTCGGTTTAGGTTTCTGTCTCTCAGCTATATTTGAATATAGCTGTTAAGTGCAATCTTCTCTTTCCTGAAATCACCAGCTGTTAATCCCTCCTTTCTCCCTTACCTTGTATTTATTTACATGTGCAATCTTTTTCCCTAGGGAAAATGTAAGATCCTTAAGGGCAAGGAATGTTTTGTCCTTTGTCTTTGAGTTCCTAGGACCCATACAGAGTTGATGCCTAATAAATGATTGTCAGTGGTTGAAATAGGACTGATAACAATTTTTTTTTGTCAACAACCATTTATTAAGTATTTATTTTATGCCTGGTACTGTGCTCATCACTGGAGATAAAAAGAAAAACAAAAAAACATTCCTAGTCTTCAAAGAGCTCACATTCTAATGTGAGAAACAGCACATAAATAAGCACGTACAAGATATACATAGTAGATGGAAGGTAATCTGAGAAAGGTACATCAGTAGCAGATGAGGGATTTGGATAGATCTCTTGTAAGGGTAAATTTTAGGGTTGAGACTGAATATAAATTTAATTGGTTGCCAGGGATTAATTCAAATCCCAAATAAAATACTCAAGTCAGTTTTGAAATTTTATGGTGGTTTAATTAATATAGAGGGAAGGAATTAAGAAGAAGAGAGAGGGAAAAGGGTATAGGACTTCTCCGGCCAAGTCTGTGCCAGGGGGAGTTCAAAGACCTTTGCCACGAGGCCTCATCAGAAGATTAGGGGCTTCCTAAAAGGATAGTGTTTTGGAAGGTAAAGGAAAAGGAATCAGTCTAAACTACAAGAGAGCTCAGAGAAGACATCCCACCTGAACTAGGCTACTAAGCTCCTCCCAGTATTGTATCAAGGATGCTCACTGCCAAACCTGGACAATAGCTGCAGCCACACCAAGATGCTCAGCATGCTGCCACAAGTCACCTCTACGCCATAAGAGCCAGAGCCACCACTCTGCGAAAAGAGGCCGGAGAGAGGAAGTGACACGAAATATATAGACCGTTTTTATATCACTTCCTGCATCTCACATATACTAATGGTAGCTTAAGCTTGACTTAGGATAGCCCAGGGGTCTGTCAATTGTTTCTGATTTGTCATTTGCTAGCACATGTCTCTCATAGGCCATCCTTCTCAACACTTAATCCTTAAGAGGTATAGACATTCCTGTTTTGTTAGATTAAGCAGGGTGGAGTAAATCTAAAATTCATACTCTTGAAAAAAGTAGAATTTAAGCTAATGAAGACAGGGAAGCAAAGAGGAAGGAAAGCATTTCATTTGTAGGGGACAACCAGTGCAAAGGCATGAAGTCTGGAGATGGAGTGTCACCTATGTAGTCTAATGTAGCTGGATAGTAGAATGCATGGAGGGCATTAAAATTTCAGAAGGCTGAAGAGCTAAGAAGGGGCCAGACTCTAAAGAGAATCCACTTTATATTTTATCCAGGAGATTGGTTGATTGATTGTTGTCCTTGGTCTTCAAAGAGGACCAAAATGTCATCACTATGTTGGGTCAATTAACAATGTGTCTAACTATAGCTCGTCAGATCAGTTTGAGCTCTGAAGACTTCCCCACAGGTTGGGCACAAATACCTCTTAAGAACTTTTGAGATGCAGATGTATGAATTTTTATATCTCATGTTTTATTTGTGTTAATGAGATAACAAGGATCCAGAAGTTTATTGAGTAGCAGTGGCAGTGGTGAAATGGTCAGGCTTATGCTTAGGCAAAATCACTTCAGCAACTTAGTGGAGGATGAATTGGAGGGAGGAGAGTCTGGAGGCAAGGAGATATATTTGAAGTTTGTTGCAGTAATCCAGATGTGAGGTGATGGGGCCTGAATTTATGTGGTGACTATATGAGTGGAGAGAAGGGGATTGATCAGAGTGATGTAGAAAAGGTAGCAATAACAAGATTTGGCAACTCATGTGGTGGAGAAGAGTAAGAATCAATGATGATTCTGAGGTTATGTGTTGGAGTGACTGGAAGGTTTAATTTAAGATATTTAGATATTTAGCTCATTAAAATGTTCAAAGGTTGTTATATAATTGTAACCAGTTCTGATGAAGTCCATCTATCCTCCTTGTGACAGTTTACAAATTCAAAACAGAAAAAGGCTATTTTAATATATGGGCTTATTAAATAATATTTGTTCAGTATAGTTATAGGAGAAAAGCAACAGAATTTAACAGTAGTTAAAACCCAGTTCAGTGTAACCGAATAGTATTGAATACATTAATATATGAACTTCAACAAAATTAAATCTTAAAACAATCAGCAAAAAGCAATAGAATACAGATATTTTTATAAAACATTGGAGTCTGAACTGCCTTAAAAATATAACCTCCAGTCTCTTTAAAATTCATTGGTTTTTTTCATCCATTTAGATGCCTATTGTCAGAAGGCAGAATATTGGTAAGGGATAGGCAATGGGGAGGGGGAGGTCAAGTGGCTTGCCCAGAAGTGTCCGAGGCCAGATTAGAACCCAGGACCTCCCATCTCTAGGCCTGACTCTCAATCCACTGAGCTGCTCCCCCATAGTGAGGGTGGGGTTTTGGAATCTCAAATTGGGCCAAAGAATTGCAGGGAGTTGACATTCTCTCCTGAATCTCAGGTGAGAAAAATTAAAGGACCAGTGTACTCAAAAGATACCCTTTGAAATAAGCCATGCTTGTAACTTCCTGTTTGGAAAAATCTCTTCCTTCTCCTCGTTCCCCCTTGTGGTCCCCTGCCACCACAAGGAGGCTGATTGTAGCCTAAGGAAAAATCACCCTTGTTTTTACCAGCTGGTGTTTGATTCCAAAGACATACACAAAGGGCAGCTACCAGCAACCTGGGGTGATGAACCATCTGGGTCGGAGGCCAGAGTTGCTGGGGCCGGGGATCAGCTGGGCCAGGTGAGCAAGAGAGAGGCCAGGAGCTGGAGCAGGGGTGGACAGGGCCGGGACCAGGTGAGCTATCTTGGTCAAGAAGGTGCGGAGAGGCAATTGGGGATAGCGGGAAGCAAGAGCAGGCAGCAGGAGCAGAGCTGATCAAGAGGCTTTTCTGAAAATCCTTGGAGGAACGTGGCTTTTAAAAACATCTATAGTCAGTAGCTATTAAAAGCTGAACTTAGTCACAGTAGAGAAAAGATTTAAGAAAGTTAAGAAGATTGAGAGTATTTCGTCACAACTGACGTGATCAGACAAACTATAAAAATTAAATTAGTTTCTACTGATAAAAGTATTATATTTTATGAGGTTTATTAAAGATTATTTGAAATCAAGGATAAAGAAATACAAAATATGAAAAGCACATGCCTAAGGCTGATTAGCCCATTCAAAATTCACTTACTACGTCTTGCATGCCCAGTAGAGAGACTCGTGTGCTTAGAAGCGGAAGAAGAAAGAGCTTGGGAGGCAGAGAACCCTTTAAATACTAACTTGTGTTCTCACACTCAGGTGAGATTATAGGGAATTCTGGGAAGTACCAAGGACTTCTGGGGATTGAAGTCCAGGGTTCAAATCTCCATTTTACAAAGGAGGATAATGTCCTCAACAGCAATAGAGTTGTTGGGAAAGAGAAAGGTTCATTTCTGGCTTATAGAAGAAGACCTTATTCTTTGAGAATCTTATGGTCATGAAGTTACATAACAAGAAAGTTTTAAAGATGAGCATTAAGCTGAAAAAAGAAGTATCCTTATTATTAATCTCTTTTATTTTCTTAAGTAAAAATTTTTTTATCTTTTATCTCTCTTCATTTCTGAATAGGTTTTTCCCCTTCCTTAATTTGCAATCTACCTCTTGTAAAACAAATATTAAAAAAAGAAAGTTCAGTAAAACTAATCAATATATCAAGTTATTGTGAGAGTATATGTAATATTCTATATTCCTAATACAATTTTGCAAATAAAGTGACTAAAATGTCCATACTCTTTGAACCAGAGGCTCTATTACTAGGCTTAGGAAGTCATAAATAAGAAGAAAGTCCCCATATGCATCAAAATATTTATAGCAGCACTTTTTTTCTGATAGCCAATATGATAGCCAATAATTGGAAACAAAGTAGAGGCCTATCAATTGGAGTATAAGTGAACAAATTTTGGAATAGCAATGTAATGGAATATTACCATGCTGTAAAAAAATTATATGAATTATAAATACAAGAGAAGCATGGGAAGAGCCATATAAACTAATGGAAAGTGAAGTAAGCAGAGGCCAAGAAAACAACATACAGCAATTCCCACAATGTAAATGGAAAGAACAATCACATTCAAAAGAATTAAAAATAAATATAACAAAGTAATAAAGATCAAGGAAGCCTTGAATGAACAGATATGAGAAGATAATCCTAACCCACCCGCCTTTGGAGGTAGAGGTCCACAGGTTTTACATATTGTAGCACATACATTTTCAATGTATCCGTCAGTTTTTCTAATTTTTTTTTCCTCTAAAAAATTAATATTTGTCAAATGAGAGTTCTCAGGACTGAGGAGAGGGAGAGATACATGAGATACTATGATGGTGTAAGAAACAAAAAATAACAATAAAACATTTTAAAAATTATAAAGCAAATTACAAATTATTAGTTATACTTTTTACAGAGACAGGTCTTATAGATAGTTGGATAACTGACAACTCCTACTACTAATATATCTTGCTTCCAATGGATGGTTTTGATTTATTTCCTGAATTCTTTGGCTCTTTCATTTTTCTGTCTGAGTTGTCCATAGTATACTCTGATAGCAGTGCCCTTTTTGTTTCAGCCTCCTCTGATCTTTGACCTATATATTCATTAGATCATAGATGTAGAGCTAGAAGGAACTTTGGAGTCCAATTCCCTTGTTTTACACTTGAGGAAACTGAGCCCCAGAGAATTATTTTTGTTTTTCACCATGCTTCTCTTATCACCACCATCCTAGTTCCTGGATTTGCTCATGAGTATACATCTTCTCAATAAGCAGTGCTAACTCCCCATCCCCTTTTATTTTTTTTAATAAGGTATGGTTATAGATTTTATCCTTCCAAGTCTTATAAAAACTTAGAGGACATAACATTTTCATCCATATATTAGGTGATCTAGTTGACCTTGTTTGTAGCCCATATTTCAGTGATGGTGAACTTTTTAGAGATGGAGTGCCAGACTCTGCCCCCACCCTACCCCTCTACAGAGTGCTCTGCTCCCCCTTTCCCCACATAGGGGAGGGAGAATATACTTCTGTTGGGCTACTGGACAGAGGGTCAGGTGAAGTGAGGAATGTCCTCGGAGAGTGTAGAGAGGCGGAATGGAGTGGCCCAAGTGCTCCGCTCTGCTCCCCTCCAGCTCTGCCATCTGTGAGTCATCCAGCTTAGCCCCTATGTGCTCCCGTTGGTCTGCTGGGCAAAGGGGCAGGGGATGTGAAAAAATGTTGTGAGGCATGGTGGAGGGGGGAAGGGAGCAGCTCTGCCCAAGTCCTTCTGCCTTTTTAGTAATGAACTCAGGGAGAAGGGGAAAGGGCAGGAGGGTGGTTGAATGTTCACAGAGAGAGTACTCTGCATGCCATCTTTGGTACCCATGCCCATCTTTGGTTCACCATCATTGCCATATTTTATGCATTTGAGTAAATAGTGAAGTTATTAATTTTATTACTGGTTTTTTCTTTGATTTTTGTATAATGTCAATTTATGGGTATCTCTACTACTCTTTTTTTCCTATAGTCTAGCTACTGTTATCCACATTTGTGGAGACATATGCACATTTTCCCAATACCTGCCTTTTACCTACTCCATTTGTTCTAAACAACTTGAGACCTGAATGAGCCCTATGGATTACATGTTTTGTACTTATTTTTTCCTGAACCTAATAAACATCAACTAAAATGAACACTTTCTTATATACATAGTAGAATAGAGAGAATTGTTTGTGAAATCTTTATTAGAGACAGCTTGCTTTTCTTTTAAGTATAAAATAAATTCAGCATATTACTTTAAAAGCTATCTTTCTTGACTGATCCCTTTTGTTTTGGGCCACTTATTTCAAAGATGTGTTTCACTGGTTCTTGTCTTTTTTTTTTCTTCTATTTATTTTTGGTTGGCATCCTCTCCCTAGGAAATAGTGTGCTGGAACATTATTGATATCAATCCTTTTGACTTATAAGTTATTGTTTTCCTGTGTTAGTTGACAAAATGCTTTTATGTATTTATAGGAGCCCCTTGGAATTTTACATTCAATGTGAAGTTTTATCCACCTGATCCAGCACAATTATCAGAAGATATAACAAGGTAATACCTGAATTATTAAGTTAATTAAAAGTAATTTCCATTGTTCTAAGCACAGGGAATTTCCATTTCTAGAATGAGGATGAAGAAGATTTGGGTATAAGAATTGGAGAGGGAAATCTCTAAACTTTTTTTTTTAGCTTTCTTCTCTTATATTCACTTTGATATTCTGAAGCCACAGAATTTTAGTTCTTAACCTTCTGATTTTCTGCCCTTACTTAGAATTATAGAATTATGTCATTTGGGAGTTGAAATTGGCCTTACTTGCTATGTAGTCCACTTTCCATGTTGACAAAGAAGCTGAAGCTTATAGAAGTGGGATGTCCAAGGTCCCAAAGAAAGACAAGAAAACTGCCCTTGTCCCCATGGTACTGAAATTTGTCAGGAGAAATAGCATGGAGAAAATTGTACATACAAGACATATACAGTGCAAGTAGAAGATAAATCTCTGAGGGAAAGCTCTAATAGTGAGAGGGGTACTGAGAATGACCTCCTCCAACAGGTGGGATTTGAGCTGAGACTTGAAGGAAATCAGCCTCACCCAGTCAGCCTTAACGTGCACACTTATGGTATATCATACCTTTGTCTGCAAAGCTTGATTCAAGGGTCTCTTTTTGGTTGGTTGCTTCTCACAGTTGTAACACAGTTATAACAATAGCACATCTTTCTACCCAGTATCTAAAAACTGATCAAAAGACTCCAATAATCTTCTCAGAATCTTCTGAGAAATGAAATGGTAAATGACTTATCTTTCAGGGTTGGGGGACCAAAAGTGTATCCACCAGAAGTCTCCACTCTTAGAAGAATCACCTCAAGGGCATGACTTCCTAGTAGGGGAACACTGGTGGCATCTTTTTTATATAAAAGATATTCTGCTTTTTTCCCTCTTAATTTTCTCATCTCTTTCTGAGTGATTATTCCTTCACTGTATAGTAATTTAATGTGATAATGCTTTTTCCCCTTTGACTTCAGGTATTACTTATGTCTTCAGCTTCGACAAGACATTGTTACAGGACGACTGCCCTGCTCCTTTGCCACTTTAGCTCTGTTGAGTTCTTACACTGTTCAGTCTGAGTTGGGAGACTATGACCCAGAACTTCATGGTGCTGATTATGTTAGTGAGTTTAAACTGGCTCCAAATCAGACCAAAGAGCTTGAGGAGAAGGTCATGGAACTTCATAAGTCATATAGGTAAATATATGGCTCCAGGGCCTTGTCTTTATTTCCTAGACAGTGAATTTGAATTTTGGTTCTGTAATTGACTTGTATTTATCTGCTTGATCTCTTTTTCAGATTGTGGAATTATGTTTTATTTAGTGCATTGGGATCCACAGAGAAAAAAAATTAAAATGTTAACATGATAATAAATCTGTTTCACAGAGAAAAATAGAAGACTTTTCCTATATCATTGATTCCTGGTCTCTCTGCCCAACCTGCTGTCTTCTCTTCTAAACTTCTTCCCTCTCAACTAGTGACTTTGTGATAGACCAAAAATATTTTGGAAGGGAATAAAAAAGGAGTCAGATTTAGTAATCATTGAGATACTCAAAATACTCAGTTCTGACTTATTAATTCATTGATGCCACTACTATTTTTCTCCCGACTGGGGAGATTAGAAGCATTAATTATCCATATTGTTTTGACTTTTTTTCCTTCTACCAAACTCTGTGCTATGAATGATTTGCTGTGGAGTGGATTGATAAGTTATTATTGTTGTCTTAGCCTGAGCTTGAACACTTGGAGTTGGGATTTTCAGATGGAGGTGTGAGTTGAGTGGCTAAATAACAAAGGACCTTTCCTATGACTAATCAGAAAGTTACCAGAGTAGAATAATGCTCAGCTGCAATTTCTCTGAGCACAACCCTTATGTCCCTATCCATTTCTGCTACTATATGGAACAAGTGTTTTCAGTTGCATGTGTTTGAATTTGAACACTCTTTTAGTGTAGACCTTATGTGGAATATCCCCAAATAACAGTGTAACCATAGGTGGCCCAAATCCGGAGATCTAAATGGGATCATTTTAAGTTGTGTCCAGTGGGACATTTATCTTACAGGGTCATCCAAATAATGCATTTGATGGGATAACTTCAAGGTCTAGTTTTAGTAGTTGCTTCCAAAATGAGTAGCCAACATTGCTCTCCAAAATGAGCTTGTTAAGTAGAACTTTTCAGCACATTCACTCACAGTGCTTTGTATATAGTCTGCACTGTGGAAATGTGCCAATGAATGAATGTTGGAGACTTGCAAAGTTTTTTCAGCACACAGATGGATCCTTGAAAATATTTCTTTGATACTGTAATAATTAAAATGGATTTGACAAATATAAGAATCTAAAAAATTGTTGAGGTTACCATTTATAATGCTTAACTCTTAAGTCAAAAGGCAGTTAGTAGCTTTAGTAGTTTTATTACAGTAAGATAGAGATAGTAAAAGTGGGAAATATAGGAAGGAGGTAGAAAATATTGCCTAGCTAAATACCCTAAGTCCAGATCTGAGTGCCTCACTGAAGAAAGCGTCCCACCAAAGACAGGAGAAATCTCCTGAAATTTTCTCCACCAAATTCAACATCCCAAGATAGGAAAAGTTCCAAGTTTAAAATGAGTCAAACATCTGAAGAAACCATCAGCATGGATTTCTTGGAGAGATCTTCCCTTTAAACAGTGAACGCAAGCATTACAATAGAAGCTAAAGTTTTTGAGAATAAACTTGAAAACCCTAAGTCAACAATAGATGATATTGTTTGTCCTGAAAAGCATAGTTCATTATCTCTAAATACAGATGGCAAAGGAAGCTGTCCAACAGTTACCAAATGTAACTCAATACCTTTGAACAGTACAGGGATAATATCTCATTTTAAAAAGAGGCCATAAAAGTTTTGTTGTGAATGATGACTCATCTTGTCAAGGAGAAAAAATTCAAGAAATAGGATCAGTGAACTGTTCTGCATCCTCCCATTTAGAATTGAATTCATTTGAAGAACATCATGAATTCACAAATGCTATTTCAGGTACTTATATTGTTGTAATTGAATATGGGCTTTGAATTTCTCCCTATCATGATTTAAACAGATAGTATTAGGTATATAAATGCCTATAAATAAAAACATTTACACAAAAATAACATCGATACTTATTTAACAAGCTGTTTTATGCTTCATCTGGATTCAGACTATTTATAATTACATAGTTGATTTGATTTCTTTTTTGACTAGTAACTGATTAGACCTCAGTTTTTAGATATATGTATATGTCCTGAATCAAAGTAAGAATTTCATAAACATTAAGACCTTAAACAAAAACTGTATGCAATGCTATAACATTTGAGGATAAAGGCTTTTTTATATTAAGTGTAAAACAAACAAACAAACAAAAACAGTGCCTCAGGCCAGGGTCTCCTCAACCCAAGCTAGTCACTGAAGCCAAACTCCTCCAGCAATCCACACAGAATCTCTAGGCAGAAGAATCCCTCTTTCAGCAAGAGCCACCAAGGCAGAAGTCCCTACCCAGAACAAATCCAATGCTGAATCTTCACCAGAATCCAAAGTCCGAATCAGGAAGCCAAATTGGAAGTTACAAAAGACGCTGTGCAGTCCAAGAGCTCCATCTGTTGGAGGAGCCAAAAAACCCCCAAAGAATCTCACCATAGCTCACACCCGTGAGGGAAAAGATCACAAAAGAACCCCAGGGTCCCAGAGGCTCCTGCTTATATGAAGTTTTCTTTTAGGGTATAAACTTCCTTTTCTAGTAAAAGGTTCATACTAAGTGTTCGTGACTAACTAAGTGTAAAAGGCAGGGGATTCTAGATTCTTGATTAACTTAAAATAGACAGAGTTTAAATTCTCTTTCACAATATCATTTAGACCTTCCTTGATGCTACCTTTAGCTTTATTTTGGGGTTTCTGCCAGTTTCAGTTCTTCCTAGAAGGTATGATGGAGGGCTGGGAGCTCTGAGTGTCACCTCCCACTACTGATTCAATTTAAATTTTCACCTCAGACTTGTGTATAGGCTTTTGGTCTCATTGTGGGCTTGATCTGGTCTGGCTTAGCTTGGGTGAAGCTTTTGGTCTCTCTCTGGGTTTGATCAGGTCTTACACACAACAGATTGCCTTGCCCTTGAGCCTTTGATGAGAGGCTCACTGGGCCCAACTTTGGATTCACCAACTATCCCAAACTGCAATCTACATCTGTGCCACAGGCCCTGGCTGGGACTTCTGGCCTCCCTCTGGGCCCACACAGATCAGCTGCTTCAGCACAGATTGCCCTGGGATGGAATTCTGGACCCCACTGCAGGTTTGCTTGGACCCTCAAGGGGTATGTGTTAGCTTGGGCCTCTTATCTGCCCAGGTAGGGTCTCAGGGTCTGGATGTTGCCTTGGGCTCAGGTTCAGAACCTGGAACAGCAGGTGTGGGGTATGAGGGTGTGGTTTGCTCTTGGCTTGCTCCTCACTCCTTACTATATAGCCTCCTGCTGACTGTGCTTCCTTCTCACCCCAGTGCCCCAGAGTTCTCTGCCTATTGTGAAAGATAATTCTTTACTCTATTGTCTATCTTGAGTTAATGCTAACTTAAGTACCCCTAGACTAAAGACAGGATTAACTCTCCTTTATCTACTTTTAAATTGAATCAACAAAAGATTGAACACCCTACTTAGTACTAAGTGAGAAGCTAGCTAGGTACTTAAGAGAATTCACAAGTCACTTACTTAGAGAGCTCTACCCTTTTAACTCAGTCCCAAACTTGTGAATCTTATAATCAGAACTGATACCTTCAGAGGCCTTTGATAAGAGCTGACACCTTCAGAGAATGAGAGTTGTGAATCCCACAGAAACCACTCCCTGGACAGTGCTAGACAATTTGGAAACTATGATTGGCCCCTGTGAAGAGGAGCAGGGACAAGAAGTTAAGTCACCATAAAAGAAAGCCCCAAACTCCCTCAGGAGAGATTGTCTTTGAGAAGGTGGTCTGAAGAGATTATGTTCTGGAGATAGTCTTCTGACTGGGGAGAGTCTTAGAGGGAGCGTTGCTGGAGACTATGGTTTGGATGGTGGGCTTGGAGCTCAGCTTTAACACTGACTCCTGGACTGCTTCGTTGGTGAATGAAAGGCTGTCTCCTTTCCTAGTTTCCGAAGAGACTAGCTTCTATCTTGGGGCAGCCTCATGGTTACTCACTACCAGCCTTCCTGGTTGAAAGCTAATTAATTTCTGCTTGGATTAAGCGGACCTGGAGTAAGCATTTAGGTTGATAGGATAGATAACCTCTCTAATCTCTTCACTTTTCTCTACTTTATTGTTTCCTCTCCATTTTGTAAATATTTGTAAATAAATTTCTGACTTGAGATATAATAAATATTGGCGACCACATAATTTCATAAAATCATTGTCCAACCATTAAATTTAACCCTTACATTTCTTTTAGATTTTTCTCGTCTTGAAAGTTGCTTCATTTTGTCTCCTTGTTGGTTCTTTCACTCTTGAGTTCGTTTTGTGTCATTATTTTAAGATTGGTTGGAGGGGATTCTTATGGTGGTTTCCAGTTTCCCTACTTCTATTCCACCATCATGGCTCCTGACATGCCATTTAGAGATGGACCAAAAAACTGGATTTTTAGAAAACAAACAATGGATTTAGTGATATAATGGAGATAATGACTTGAAACTCAGAAAGGAACAAACATTTAATGGGTTATGTGGTAAAGTACCTGAATTGTGTGTGTGTGTGTGTGTGTGTGTGTGTGTGTGTGTGTGTGTGTGTGTGTGTGTAAATAAAACTATCCCCTTGAGTTCTCTGTACCATATGTATATATGTGGTCTGATATGGGTTATATTTCTACTGATTGTGTCCAGAGCTATAGGTACTTTGTCAGTAATGTTCTTTACCTATTATAGTGGGGATGGCCATGATGGGAAAGAAAGAGCATCCTAAGCATAGAGAACAATGTGAGCAGAGTGGAGGGAGGCAGGGCTGGGGGGTGGTAGTTAGAGAATAGAGCAGGGGTCCCCAAACTATCACCCATGGGTCATATGCGGCCCCCTGAAGCCATGTATCCAGCCCCCACCGCACTTCTGGAAGGGGCATCTCTTTCATTGGTGGTCACTGAGAGGAGCACTGTATGTGGTGGAGCCGCAAAGCGAGGCGTTGCTCATGTACAGTACTACTTCTGGTGACATAATCTTTTGCCTGGCGTCTTGTTCTGAGGTGCTGCACAAAGGATTATGTGGCTGCACAATAGCAGACATCAGCATGGTGAGCAGCAATCTGGGGGAGGGCATTCCGCAACCTGTATACTGCACGAATTTAGGGTTAGGGTTAGGGTTAGGTCTGGCCCTCCAATGGTCTAAAAAGTTTGGGGACCCCTGGAATAGAGGAAGGCAGCAAGTAGCCAAGTTTGGCTGGAGGATAGAATAGGTAAGGAAGAGGAAGTGTGAGAGGCAGCCAGTCTTCTGGCTCTCATTCTTTCTGGACATAAGGAAAATGCAGAAAGAAAGTATTAGACCATGAAGCCAGAAATGTGGATTCTTGTCTCACCTTCAACATTTACTTTTTTGGATTTGGACAAGTCATATACTCTTTTTCTCAAATGTAAATGAAGAGGGAAGTAGACTAGAAAGATTAGATTAGAAAGAATCTCTAAGATTCTTTCTAAATTCTAGGATTCTATGAACTTTTACTAATCTCCTAAGACACTGCATTTTAGAAACTTTTGCCTAGTCAGAAACTCTACAAAAAGCAGTAATGAGAGATACAGGCCTTCTCCAGGGAAAGTAGATTTCAGCCTATGTAAATGGAGCCTTTACCTAGTGGCTTTGTGCCCAGGGGGGCACTTTGAAACTATAATTAACACTTCAAACTTACCCTAGCAAATCAGGCTTTAAAATTAATTGCCTTCCATTTATGAGAACTAGGTAGGTATGTAAACTTGTCAGTTACCTCTTAATTATTTGACATGAAGTCCTTAATTAGCAATATCAACTAACCTTGCTTAAAAAGCTGTCAGCAAACACTGGAGTGACTTCATCCTCACCCCATTTGTCCTAAATAAATAAATACAGTAAAACATTATTTTAACTTATGAGCCATCATCTGTGCCAAAGCTCCCTCCTTAGGTATTTTTGGAACTTTCAACCACAATGTGCTGAGAATGAAGTATTAATGTGTTATGTGTAGTATCCTGGTGGTCTGAAATCTTCCAAAGGCATCTAACCTCTTCCAGGCTCTGTTATTTTCCAGAGTCTTAGGAGTCACCTTGATCTTTTAAAAGTATGCTATAACTGGGAAAGGAAATCTTTACTGTAACAGCTATAAATTATTGTCTCAAAGTAAATTAAGAGAGCATAGAGTAATGGAAAGAACACTGGAGACTTGAAGTTAGGAGATCTGTTCCAGTGTTGACTTTGCCAGTAAACTGTTAATGATAGCAAATTAATTACCCATGGAAACTTGAACAAGGCACTTCCTCTCTGGGCATCTGTTTCTTCATCTATTAAATGATAGGTTCAGATTCAAGGATCTCCATGTTGTTTTTTTCCAGTTCTAAGATTCTGTTAGAAATATATTAAAAAGTTATAGTTTAGAATAAATAAGTTTTAAAGTCAAAGATCAATCTCTATGCAGTCTCCTTCAATTCAATTCAGCGACATTTAGATACTTTAGGTAGAGTGTGACCACCATGAAACTAATAGTCTAAGCCAATCATATAAAACTCAGATGGAAAATGGGGGATACCACTAACCCATACTTAAGGTTCTCTGTGAGAGGCATATTAAGTTAAAAAACCATGTGTTAATGTTATCTATGTTCTATTGGATTTGTATTTATTTTGTTAAATATTCCCCAATTACATTTTGATCTGCTTTGACAGAATGTTTCAGGGGCACATAGCTAAGTGTCTGAGGCCAGATTTGATGCCAGGACTTTAGTCTCCACGCCTAGCACTCTATTCACTGAGCCGCTAGCTTACCTTATTCTATCATTTCTAGTGCAAAGACTATTTTCTTCGGCAGAAGAAACAAGTAAAGTCAGGATGGAGCAGCTTTGTTTTCTTTCTGTTTTCGATAATCAACCCATCTAGCCAAGCTCTTCTTCTTTGAGCTTCCTTTTCTCTCAATATAGTTTATAAAAAGACAAAAACAAACAACCCCCTCCCTTTTCTTTTGTCCTTAGCTTCTCACACCAGCCTCAATTCATGAGCTTTAGCACTTCTGACACTATTTTTTACAGGCCTTGCCATGCCCTTCTGTTCATCCTCAGTAACCTAGTCTTGCTTCCATCTTTCTTAGATTTCTTTTAAAAACTTTTAAAATTGATTGGTGAGTTCTATATGTACCCAAATTAGTCCTCTGAATCTGTTTTCCCAAAATCTAGGGGACTTGTTGGACTATACCTAGATTTCCTCTCCTCAATTACATCCCTATGAGGGAATAACTACTTACTCCTATGATTCTCATCATTCAACAAACAACATCTCTCTCTTAGTGAGAATCAAATCTAGAAGAGAATTTATCCTTCCTTCCTCCACTTTCTGAAGGAAGATATCACTAAGGATAAGTCAAGAAGTTATTAGCTTTTCTGCTTTTGGCAGAGAGAGAGCATTCATTAGTACATGACTGTACAAATCATGTATCTGTGTCAGGCTTGTGATCTGTTTCTTCTTCTGGTGCAGGTAGTCTGTAGTATACTCAGGCCAAAAATCACTTCTGTTTTTTCCTCCATTGACCTCCATCCATATATTCTTTATCTTGTTTCCTCCTCTGACTCCTAGATTTCCTCATATGAATATACCTTCTTTATATTCAGAACTACCTACCCCTTCCCTTTTAGCTATCCTGTTTCTTTTCAATGAATTTTCCCTTCCAGAGACACATGGACCAATCATAGGTTTCATTCTACCAAGTCTCAGTGACTTCTGTGACATATTTTTCCCCTGCATTAAGACCTGTAGTTTCTCTTGTTGCCTAAACTTTAGGCATTTGTGCATAAGCATGTAAAACCATGGAGTTTTACTACTGGCTCTTTTCTGTCTGGATTGGATTTTGTCTCTTGTGAACTTCTGTGTCTCAATGTAGCTACCCTCTGTGGTAAATAAAGTGAGAGGATAAGCACAGGCATTTAATTTAAAGCCCTTTTGATTACATTTTCAAGGCAGTCAGCAGATACATTCTTAACAGATTTTGTTAGGTATACTCCATCTCAGATCTGTCGACTTCATATTTTAAGCCACTGTCCAAAAAGAAGTCCAAATTCCATTCTTTTTTTCTTTCTGTATCTTTCCTTTCTATATCTCATGCTCTCATTAGGCAAGGGAGGAAATCCTGTGTCCATCTGGTTTTTGCCCAAGACTTCATAAGTGATTATGATTCTCTTTTAGGTTCCTTCAAGTAGTATCATTTATGCTCATGTGAATTACCTAAAGTGAGTAGTCGTCAGTCAGTCAGCAAGCATTAATCAAGCACTTAATATGTGCCAAGTGCCTTGCTAAGCACTGAGAATATAAATATAAACCAAAAAAACCAACAACAAAAACCTGTCTGTGCTAAAAGGAGCTTACATTCCAGTGGTGAAGACATTACAAAAGAAAGTGAGAAGTGACGGGTGGGATGGAAGGAGAAGGTGCCCAGCATGAAGACTTGGTAGAGAAGTGTAGCCATCTGGTAAATGAAGTGGCGATTGATTTGGGTGCCCTTTTTAAATAGAGATTTTGGGTACAGTCATCCACTTTCCAATTAGAGGGAGAGGCCACAGGGCAAAGGGAATTCTGAGGAGTGAATTCCAGGATGTAAAGGTTTCTGGGGCATGGTGAGTAGCCCAGAGAAGTGCATTTTGGTGGATATATTCTTTGATATGTGCTCCAGGAAAACAGCAGAACTATCAGTTTAACAAAAAGTTGCCCCAATACTCCTCAACAGGAAATCACTAACCACTACTATTCTCATATTCTTTTGACTCTTGTTGGGTGACCTCTTAGCTGATAGTTTCTGTATTTCTACTATATCATTCTTTGAAGTCAAGCAGCTTCTTCCTCCTCAGAGCATCTCTCAGAGAGACTTAGATCTGTTTTTAAGCTCTAATCATACAGCTGTTCCTTTCCTTTCTTCTGTATATAATATTTTTAGCATCTTGATAAATGTCAAGTTACCCCCCCCCCCTACACCTTAGATCCTTTTTTTTTGTCATTTGAAGCCTTGTTTCTGTTTCTTTTAGGACATTTATTTTGAGTAGTGAGGTGGACTTTGAGTCCCTTCTCTGCATCCAGGAAGGAGATCACAGATGATAGTCATTCAGTGGTGGAAGAAATACAAATATCACACGTTGCAAGTCACTATGCAATTTCTCCCACTCTTCCTACAACTACACAATTTTCTCTAGCATTTCTTCTGCTTTTCTGATGTCCCTGCTGTAATAATAAAAATAGTTGAGGCCATAAACTGTAGATTAAAATAGTGGAAGACTTAAATTGTAGTAGATATAAGAGTGGATGAGTAAATTGTGACCTCAGAAAATATGTTTTCACTACAGTGTCTTGTTTTTAAATCAATATATAAGGTGGTCGCCAAGGAAAAATTCCCAATTATTCAAATATACCCAAGTCAGCTGGGTTTTATAGATTTTAATTAATACAAATGTGGAATTAAAGAAAAGGAGAGAAAGAGAGAAAAAGGAAATGAGAAAAGGACTATATCAGCCTAGGCCGGCATGAGCCAGCCTAGGAAGAGAGGGATCAGTCAGTCTTTTATCACTCACTACAAGATCTGTCCAAGCAAGGATTCAGAGGGACAGAGTCTCCTCAGAGGGAGTTCCAGCCAGAGTCAACCTCCCTCAGACTGTCTTCAAGAGACTGTGTCAAGAAACTGTTTTTGCTCTCAGTTTTTCATCTCCTTATAAAGGGCATTTTCTCCTATGTCACCTCCTCTAAGTTCTCCCATCTACCAATCACAGTAGACGTTTTTCAAAGGACAGACCATTCTTAGTTTACACCTAAGAAGACTAATCTTTTGAGTAATTCACACCTGAGTAGACTAGAATCTCTGAGTAAGTTCTCACCTCTTTGCTCCTTGTAGGTTCACAAGTTGCCTGACCTTTATAGGTACTTAGCACCCTTTTGTATTATATCCAAAAATAGACATAGCTTAAGAACTTTTTGTCTTACTATAAGTATGGGTTTAAGTACTTTTCATTGTTCAGCAAAGAGTTTACAACTTTATCTTCCCCTAAGGCATGCTTAAGTATGGTGAAGTAGAGTTCTCACATTCCTGATCAAGTACCTTCACTGCCCAAATGGGGAATGGTCTTAACCCAACCTTATGAAGTAGGGTCTGGTAATTTTTTTAAGGTTTACAATCCTAACCTTATGAAGTAGGGTCTGAGAATTTTTAAGGTTCACACTGCTACCCCTCCAGCTAAAGAGGACCCTCACCCTGGGTTCAGAGATTTTCACTGGTAGGTGGAAGTCCTTAGGTCACATAATTAGCTAGTAAAGAGAGCTATAAATAGACTTGGATTTAGGTCTTCTGACTTCAAAGCACAGAGATCTGTCTGCTATACTGTGCTGATTTTCACAGTTTAACTCTGATCACCACAAATACCCCCCCCCCCTTTTTTTTTGGTTAGCTTCACAGCTTGTATTAGAATAGACAAGACACATAGTCCTAGGCTTCTTCTTATACATACACACAAATAAATAAGTGCATGTATATATAATTATCCTTTCAACATCTTTTGTTTGTAGCCGATAAATAAATAAAATCCAGGTGTAATTCCTTAGAATTTGGTAGAAGATCATTCTGGGAGGCTGAGTCATTAGTAAGTTTAATGCATCTCCCCTGAGGGTTTTTTTTCCCCCTTTCTCTGAGAACACTTTGTTCTTTTTAATGAGGGTTAAGACAGATGGGTTTGGTTGAGATTCTGGTTAAAGAGGCCACTGGTGCTTCCTATAGCTTGGGGCGGTCCTATGGGAAACAGGGATTTACATAGCTTTTCCCTGGGGATGTGACTGCATTATTATTATGAAGAAATTACATTTGATTGGTTTGGATTGTACTGCACTGTAGTGATGATTTTGTCATGACAGTGAAAAAAAAATAACAGCTCCTTAATACTTTGCAGCTGAGAGGAAACTGATGAAGGGGAAGCAAAGACTGTCACAATGGAGTTGTTTATACAATAAGACTGATTGTTTTCAAACATCTAATTCAGTATTTGCCTGCTAATGAGGACATCTTAATAGCAAGGAGAGAGGGCCCCATTATTTGGATGTTTCTATTAACCAGAGCTGTTTTGTTTAGATCAGTGGGCAGGATACCATCTGTTACCAGAAAATTTCCCTTTCATCCAGCCTGCCCCCATTAAGAGTCCTGTTAAGTAACTTCAGCTGCCCTCCCTCACATTTAATTCCCAGAATAACTCAATTCAGGAGTATTGAGATAAAAGGCAGCTAAGAGGATATTGGAAATTGCACAGTGCCTTTAGTGTTTTCAATTTGCTTGCATTCTTTGTGAGAAAAAACCCTGGAAGGTAATGTGGTAGAGTATATACCTAGAGTGATAGGGGTCAGTAAACTTTCAGGAAAGATCATCTTTTTAAAAAAAGTCTGTGGTTATTGCTTGTCAACATTCTTTTAAAAGATCTCTTTCCAATGAACATTCTACTTACTTAAATTTATATTCCATTGCTAGGCAAAAACCTCAAGGAGGTCATTGATAGGCGCTATATAGCCAAAATATTTATAACAACATCCAGGTAGCTGGAAACAAAGTAAATGCCCATCAATTGGGGAATGGCTAAACAAACTTAATCCATAAATGTAATGGAAAATTACTGTACTAAAAGAAATGATAAACATGTTGAATAAAAATATCACATGAATAAGATTTATATGAGTTCATGCAAAGTGAAGTAAGTAGAGATAGTAAAGTTTATATATACATATATATGGAAATAAATGGAAAGAACAAAAACAAAATAATACCAAATGCTTTGAAATTGTACTGACTGACTTTGGTCCCCAAGAAAAGATATGAGAAGGTACCTTCCCTCTATCTTGTTTTAGAAGTAGAGAACTATAGGTGTGAGGTAGTGGATATAATGTTAAACTTTCTTGATGTTAGTTTTGTAGAATTAAAATTTTTTTCTTTTATTTTGAGGGAAGGAGGGAGATGGGTGATTGTACACAGGGAGAAATCTAGGTAATGATAAAAACAAGAGATCAAAATTCATTTAAAAACCAGTCCTTTAGAAGTCAGCTTGTTATTTAAGAAGCTACTGCTTCATAATATCATTCCATTAGAATATATTTCATTATCTGTTTCTCTAATATTTCAATATATATGTGACCCCATAAGTGTGAGTGTTCTTTCCATCACACATCACACAACATGGCTACTCTGTAGTGTCGTATCCCAGTGTGTTGCTGTGATTTAGAACTTCATCATTATTGGGTAATAATAATGATAATTTATATTCTTATAGTGCCTTACGATTTATAGAATGTCTTTATATACTTCAATGGAGGGAGTATGTATGTAAATATATTATCCATAGCTCTGGGTGTCTTTACCTGAAAAAGCTTATTTGATAGGTAAACTGCTGTAGTAGATAGAATATTTAACTTGAAATTAGGAAGATCTGAGTTGAATGTAGGCTTAGACACTTTCTAACTAAATGGAGCTTCTTAGAGCCACAGGTGAGAATGGGGTAGTAGGTAGACATCAAAGATTTCTCTGAAAAAAATTTTTTATTGATTATGAGACATGGGAGTCACCGGTGCAGGAACATTGTATATTGTGTGCCTATATCAAAGAAGGTCCTGTATTCTTGGAGTAAAGTAAAGTTTCAGCAGTTCAAAAGAAACAAGAGATGAACACATTTAGAAACATTTCCATCCTAAATGTTCATATGGCCTCTTTGTGCCCAACCTGTGGCAGAGCATTCCACAAGCTTATATTGATTTGATCAGCCATAATCAGGCACACTATACATTGACCCTGACATAGTGAGTCATTTTGGTCTTTTTCAATTATGAAGGACAACCAACTAACCAGGTTTGTTCCCCAAATCTCTAGTCCTCTGTTTTCTCATCTGTAAATTATGATGATAAGTAGCAATTTCCTCACAGGAGTGTCAGAAGGTTTGAATGAGACAATATTTGTAAAGTGCTCTGCAAACTTAAAAGCAGTATAGAAATACAATTTATTAGTATGTAAATGATAATATTTAAACTTTTTTTTTCCTCTTTAAAGGTCTATGACTCCAGCCCAAGCTGACTTGGAATTTCTTGAGAATGCCAAAAAGCTCTCCATGTATGGGGTTGACCTTCATAAAGCAAAGGTAATGATAACTTTGACTTAATTCATCAAACATTTAATAAGTACTTAAAGTGTATAAGCTATGAAAAGGAATAAGATATGGACTTTAAAGTAACTTGCAATGTAGTAAGGGACAGCAGATACATCTAAGTAGTGGGTGATTACATTCATAAGGTTTTCCCTACCTTTTACTATGATACTTGAGGAAGATATTGAGCCTTTTAAAGTTTTAAGTGTATATCTGAAAGTACTACCCTAATTAACATTATTATATGCATAGAATGTCAGACTTTGATATCTTGGTTACTTTTGCTGAGCTAGTTTTTCCCTTTCTTTTTATTTGGCTGTATAAGAGATGGCTCTCTGCAGATGGTAGGGAAAGATACATTTGGAAATATAGATAGGTGATATAGAAAGTTAAGATAGCACAAAATCCTGTAGGTAAACAGTGTGGAAAGTATTCCTTTCATGCCTCATTTTGTGGATGGGCCCTAGGCACTTTAAGGCTTTGTGCAACACTAGTAGAATGAAATTTCTGACAGTTCTTACTAAGCTTTTAAAAATGATTACATTGTTAGTCTATGATCTGTTGTCCAGAGACAAACCTCTCAAATTCAAAGAGGCTTTCATCCAAAGGTGATGAAAACTACTTAAGACACAGAAGACTTCTATTTGGTGTTCATGGGGCAAGAATGCATAACCATGAAAAATCAGAATTGAGAATACATTTGGTTCTCATCCACCTCAACCTTGTATAGCTGATAGTACAAGTAAGTGTTATCTCCAACTTAGAGTGTTAAATGATTTGTTCAAAGTAATACAGTAAAGTAATATTGTAAAACCCAAATTCAAACTTGTCTACTGCCTCTAAATCTATTATTTTCCCCATTATTTATGATTGGTATTCCCACTGCCAAAAAGATTATAGCCTGAAGAGATACAATACATTGTTTTGCTATAATGAAACTTTATACAGTTATAGTTTTCAAAAGTGATGAAAAGCCTCTGTGCTACAAATTAGTAAGTAATGTTACCTAATCTGTAATGATAAGTAGATGAGTAAATGACATCCAAGATCTCTTCTAGCTCCTTCTAGCTCCTTGAATGCTGGAACTAGTATATTTTCTTAAAAGTTTGATGGGTTCTGTTCCTGTGAGAGATGGCTCAGGGCAGAGTTAGGATAAATGATGCATGTTTTGTAAGTCAGAGAAAAAAAGATGTTCTGGATAGAGGCCAACACATTAGATGGAGAAATCTGAGGCTAAAAGAGTTGAAGTAATTGGGCCAGGGTCTTAGAGCTGGTAAATGTTGGGACAGGGTCTGCAGAGCTTTAAGTCCTGACTTCTTTCAATTATATCATGTTGCTTTTCTGAAATTGAATAAAGAACAATGATTTCTCAAGTCATTTGGTGGGTCAGGTATGTGAATATTTCAACATCTCATTGGACAAGAGGCAAAACAGTTTCTCTGAGTCCCTTGGAGATAGATAGCACTTTATACCTCTTTTATATACTTATCAAGTTCTATTTTGCAATATGGCAACATGACATCATAGAAAGAGTGCCAAACTGTAATTGGGATGAGATGAGTTTTAGGCTTAGCTCCAACACTGAATAGTTGTGTAATCCCAGACATCCTACCTTTTTTTAGCCTTTAGTTTCTTCATCTGAAAATTGAGAATAATAACACTTGTGCTACATAAAATTATTAGTTTGCTATAGATAAAGTGCTTTGTATACTTTTAAATTTATTTAGAAATTTGAGCTACTATCATTATTTGTGTATGTACTTCTCCTCAAGTACAAGAATTGCTTTATCCATATTTGTATCCAAGACAATATGTTGCACAGAGCTTTGTATGTATTAAGCATTCATTATGTTTGTTTAATGATGAAATGAACAATGGAATCTGCTAGCAAATGATTCAAGATATGAACTTGTTGCCAGAGATGTATGAGTATTTCTTGAAATTATTTTAAAAGGTAGAAATTAATGGACTATTGATACTTGCTTAGAGTACACAGGATATATTTATAGTTATATAAAGTGTCCCCCAGGGGTAGCTGAGTAGCTTAGTGGAGATGGGAGGTCCTAGGTTCAAATATGACCTCAGACATTTCCTAGCTGTGTGACCCTGGGTAAGTCTCTTGACACCCCCCCCCATACCTCATCCTTACAGTTCTTCTACCTTGGAATCAATATACAGTATTGATTATTTTTTTTAAACCCTTACCTTCTGTCCTAGACTCAATACTGTATATTGGTTCTAAGGCAGAAAGAAGAGCAGTAAGGGCTAGGCAATGGGGGTCAAGTGACTTGCCCAGGGTCACATAGCTAGGAAGTATCTGTGGCCAGATTTGAACCTATGATCTTCTGTCTCTAGTCCTGGCCCTCAATCCATTAAGCTACCCAGCTGCCCCCCCCCCCCCCCATATTGATTCTAAGATGGAAGGTAAGGATTTGTTTTAAAAGTGTCCCTAAAAGTCTTAGTACAGCTTTAAGCTTTAAGAGCTCAATAAGCTGCACTAAGGACACCTTTTGGGATACCTTATATAACAAAAAACTCTCATGGTCTTCATGCTATGCTATGAGGAGGCAGAAGGTGCCTGATGTCATGTGTGTGCTCAGAGTTATTCTTCTGTAGCCTGGTTACATCTGTCAGTATAAAGTCGAGTTTAATCTTTTCCAGTTTTTAGTAAAAGATTTCTTTGGTAAGTTCCTGCTTTATATGAAGTACTGTAATTATCTGTACCTCTTCTGTTGACTTTGTCAAGTAAATATTTCAAGCTTTAATGGGAAGCATTATCAGAAATGATAGGCAGCATGGTGTCACATATAAGAGAGGACTGGACTTGAAGTCAGCATGACCTGGGTTCATGTTCTTCTGACACACATGAACTATTTGACTATAGGTAAGAACATGGACTTTTGCCCCAGCCAGCTATCTAAGATTTTAAATTATGTTGCTGATCTATATCAGTTTAAATACTCTCTTGCAAATTCCAGGAGATTCACTTATAGTTCTTAGAGGTCTAGAATTTAAGGTAGCATTCATTTTTTTTTTTATTCAATAGATATATGGTGTCAGGAAGACCTATGCTCAAATCTATCAGTCTTAGACACTAGCTCTGTGAACCTAGGCAAGTCACTTAAACTTTGTCTACCTTAGTTTCTTCATCTGTGAAATGGGGATAATAATAGCACCGGCATCCTAGATTGTTGGGAGGGTCATATGAGAAAATATTTGTAAAGTATCTTGCAAACTTTAAAAAGCTATAAAATGCTAACTATTTTTAGGCATTATCATTATTATGCTATATGCTTTGCCAAGCACTGGTGATATAAAGACAAAAAAGAAGCATTCTCACCCTCCAATGTGCTTACATTCCATTGAGGAATTAACATGTAAACATATATACAGAATAAATGCAAATATTCAAATTCAGTCTGTTAACAAATACTTCAGTCTGCTGTATGCTAGGCACTCGTTAGGAACTGGGGTTTCAAAGACAAAAACAAAATACCCCTGCTGACCAAGGAACTTATTTCCTAATTGAGGAAGATAGCAGACACATATATAGACAAATTTTAAAATGTGTAAAGCAGAAGTAAGGTAATAAGGTGAGGGGAGAGGCACTAATAAACAGGAGATGCCTAGAAAAGATTTCATGGAGAACATAGTTCTGGAGCTAAGTCTTAACAGAAATAGGTAATTCTAAGAGACAGAGCTGAAGGAGTATACTCTAGATAAGGAGTGCAATCCTGACAAAGGCACAGAGATGGGAAATGATGGTACATATGACAAGACAGCAAGAATACCAATTAGACTGGGTCTTGGAGTGAATGATAAAACTGGAAAAGTAGGATGAGGTATGCTTGTGAATGGCTTTATGTGGCAGAAAAGTTTATGTATGATCCTAACCTGTATATGTATGATCCTAACCTAAATAACCTGTAGGTTATTTAGAAATGGCATTTTAGGAAAATTGCTTTTATACAACATATGTATTTTGTGTGCAAGATTGAACTGTTGATGGCTTCAGACACTTCCTAGCTGTGTGACCCTGGGGAAGTCACTTAATCCCCATTGCCTAGCCCTTACCACTCTTCTGCCTTAGAACCAATACATAGTATTGATTTTAAGCCAAAAGGTAAGGGTTTTATTTATTAAAAAAAAAAAAAGATTGAGATGTTGATATTTGCTACTCTTTCAGGACTTGGAGGGAGTAGACATCATACTGGGAGTATGTTCCAGTGGCCTTCTTGTTTACAAAGACAAGCTGAGAATTAACCGCTTTCCTTGGCCAAAAGTGCTGAAGATTTCCTATAAGCGTAGCAGTTTTTTTATCAAGATTCGACCTGGAGAGGTATGGGATTCTTGGTTTTTTTCTTCAAACTAATATAGATAAGATTTTAGAAGATCCTTCTCCATCCCTTTTTCACCATAGCATTACCTGAAGGTAAAGCTTGCTCATGATTATATTCAGGATCTGATTGTTCATTGTATATGGCCTCCTTGATGCTTTTCTTCCTCATCCATGCTGTTGGCCTTTATGCTTTGTTACCTGGAGCTTGAAGGGGCTTTAGCCATCATCTAGTCCAAACTGTTTATGAGGAAACTGAGGCTAACCAAAGGGAAGCTCTTTGCCCCTAATCATATAGAGATAGTGAGTGGCAGAGAGGGAATTTGAATTCAGCTTTTCTGATTCTGAAAACACTGCCCATTCTTCTGCTTGTTGGAAAATTGACTACTGCCATGTAGAGGAACCCAAATAATTATGTCAACAAGCATTTATTAAGTATTTACCACATAGCAGATACTACTCTAAGAAATCCAGATTAGCCGGTTGTTTCCTGCTTATTAGGCTGGTAAAAACTTGATGGCAAAGTAATTTGTTGCTGATGCCAAGCATGAATAGGATTTGGATTTTCTAAGAATTGCAGTTATTTATGCCTTCTGCTTTCCTCCATTTTCATGGGTATTTGAGAGTATTCTCCCAGGAATTCTAACTTAATTAATGTGGCATCCTTGTTGAGAACTCTGAAGAGCAGTTACCTGGTTTAGGAGCTACACAGTTTCTCACTTTGTGGTCCAACTATATGAGATCACATGCCTAATGACCTAGTTATTGTTTTGTGGGCAGTTTCCAGTGTATAGTGAAAATTAATACTGTAAATGCTTCATTCTTTTGAATAAAGCACCACCTGCTGGTGAAAATTAACCCAACACATAAGCATTTTTGTTTTTGAGCAGATAAAGAAATATGAGAAGAAAAATGCAGAGGATAGACAATCCACATATTTGATAATAATCACTCCTCTACCAATCAGGAATGGACTGTAATTGATGTTTAGCAGCCCATTTTCCTTCCCAGGCAGAAGAAATTAACTGAAATAAAATGTATAGTTGAGGCTCCTTCCACCCAAACAAAAACTAAAATGTGCTTTTTGACTTTGTAGTTGTAGGAGGAAGCATCCTATCTTGATAGGAAAAAAGTTTTCCCTTTAATAAGTTTCTTAACTTCTAGCAAACTTAAAATTTTCTCTGGTATCCTTTGTCCCTAAACTGATAACATTCTTTTCATAATACCAAATTGGTCTGAATATAGCCCACACTTTCTGCCTATATCTGGCCTGAGATTTAAAACCTGAATGTAACTTCTAATGACACATTTTCACTGTATATCTCTTAATTTTTTCCTTCAAAGGGTTCTCATTTTAAGGAGATATAGGTAAAAGTTGTGGAGAAGTGTATTTTGGCTAAGGTAAAAAAAAAAAACACTTTTTTTTTTTTTAGGCAATGGGGGTCAAGTGACTTGCCCAGGGTCACACAGCTGGGAAGTGTCTGAGGTCAGATTTGAACCTAGGACCTCCCATCTCTAGGCCTGACTCTCAATCCACTGAGCCACCCAGCTGCCCCCAAAAAAACACTTCTTAAAGAAAAGCTGTCTAAAAATGAAATATGCTATCTTAGGAGCCATGCTATCTTGCCATCCTTGGAAATTTTCTAGTAAAAGTTGATGAGATCTCTTCTTTGCTAGTGACTCAGCCTACATTCTGAGATGATATATATTTGGAGCAGTATAGGCTTTCACAAATCTATATTTCTGTGGATACAGAACTCTTCTTATGAGAGCACTCAGTATTTGATTTTTTTTTAATAGCATGAGCAGTATGAAAGTACCATTGGATTCAAACTTCCCAGTTATCGAGCAGCTAAGAAACTGTGGAAAGTATGTGTAGAGCATCATACGTTTTTCAGGTATATTTCTTAAATATTTCTTAAAGTGATAATACATGTATAAACCAGTGGAATTGTTTGTCGGCTCTGGGAGGGGGGAAGGGAAAAGAGGAGGTTTGAAAGTACATGAATCATGTAACCATGGAAAAATACTTAAATGAAAATTTAAAAATAGATATTTCTCAAAGCTAAATGTTCATTTTTTTAAGCCCTCTTATTGTAATTTAGTTTAATAGGTAGTAGTCAAAATTTGGTACTGTGCTCAGGTGATATTCTATCCAGCTTAGGTATGGTCATCTAAAGTAATCCAAAATAAGTCACATTCTTTTCTTGGTAGTAGACAGATTTAGGTGGGCATGCCCCAAAATTTTCATGATCTGTGAGTGAATGGAAGAAGAGAGCTCCTCCCCTCTTTCCTGGGAGCTCAGGAGCTTTCTCTGTAATTACACATTTCATCTAAGTGATATGAAGTATATTACCTCTAAAGAGGGTAGTACCCTGAGACAGGACCAGAAAACAACTGGAAGGGTGTACTAGTTTGTATACTTAGTCATGATGATATCTACTCACTAAATTTTCTCTCCCCTTTGGGTAGCTTTTGAAGTCTACACTGTGTAAAGCTAGTGGTTGCTTCTTAGTGGTAGTAAAACTTCACACAGCATCTGGCCATGAAGCACAACTATTTTAGAGAGTCAGAAAAGGCCAGGAAAGCTTTTCTTCCTTCAGTTTTCATTCCTTTCAACATAGGCTTTTCATGAGATCATTACCTCTCATCATGGAGGTTGTTATACAAGTCAGTGAGGAGACCTCATTTGACTCCTCAAAAATGAGTAGTATATGAGAGAAGCTGCTGCTACTACCACTACCATTATTAACAATGAGCATTTATATGGCTCTTTAAGCTTTGCTAAATGCTTTACAAATATTATCTCATTTGATTATCACAACAAACCTGAGAGGTAGGTGCTATTATCATCCCATTTTATATTTTCATATTTATAACAGTGGACAGGGATAAAATGCAGGGGAAAATGTTATTTTCAATTGCCATTTTAGAATAAGGTGTAAAAGCAAACATTGGTCCCATCCTGGGACTAATATTGGCTATTGACATTATAGATTTCTATTCTTTATATCATCCATTTTTTTTGCTTTAATTCAACCAAGAAAATTTAGGTTTTCAGAAAAGATAGGGAAGAATAGTAGAAAAGAATCCACTTGAATTCTTAATATATTGTAATGTAAAATCCAGCTCTAGCTGATTAGACATTTTGTAGAATGATATTTAAGTAAACCTGTTGTTTCAATGGAAGTACATATGTAATGATTTGGTTATTCAGTTCACATTATGCAAGGGAAAGAAAGATGTGCTTAATCAAATTATCTTTTGCCTTCAGAAATTATTTTATTTAAACTCTAGTTGGATTAGGTAGGCAAATGGAAATATCCTAATAATAAAATCAGTTTACTTTCATATAGTACTTTGCAGTTTTTACTGAATGCTTTCTCTAGTAGAAGTATTGTTGTCTCAACTTGTTAGAGGCTTGGAGAGGTTAAATGAGTGTCCTTTGGGTCACCCAGGTGATAAATGACAGAACTGGGGCTCCCTCCAGGTCTTTGATTCTAAATCCAGTGTTCTTTCTATTCTAAGATTCCCCCCTTTCAACATTGTATTTTTTGGTTCATTAATTCTTAAGGATTATACAGAGAGAGGTGTGTGTGTATAGGTGTTATAAGATATTATTAAACTTTTATTGATAGATTGAATATCATCTTGAGTGTTATTTGAGCTCAGGTGGTACTTAAAATGATTATTTTGGGTTTTCATATGTTACAGATCCCTAGAATTAGCAATATGATTACTTTGATAACTTTTTTCTTAGTCTACTTCAAGTTATGAGAAATGTTGTGAACCATTTTTCTCTTCTGAAATCTTCTGCCTTGTACAATAGTAGGGTCTTGAAATCAGGAAGTTAAGTATGGCGTATGCATGTGTGTGTCTCTTCCAGGCTAACATCCACCGAAACCATTCCCAAGAGCAGATTCCTAGCCCTAGGATCCAAATTCCGTTATAGTGGCCGGACCCAGGCCCAGACCAGACAAGCCAGCGCTCTCATTGATAGGCCTGCACCACACTTCGAACGCACAGCAAGCAAACGGGCCTCTCGGAGCCTTGATGGAGGTTTGTAATGAATGCTGTTCTTCTCTTTAATTCTTTATTCATTATCTCTAACAACCAAGGGAAGGGAAAAGTTTACAGATATCTAAAAATCAGTTCTGTTCATTCATAGCACTATTAGCTCTAAATGAAGAAAGTTCACTTGGTATGATTAGGCATGTATATCCCAGTTTTTTAGGTGTTGGCAAATCCCCTCATCTGATTCCTAGTTTCTTCCTATCCTTTGTTAAGTTCACATAGACAATTTATGTCTGTCTGTCATTGCCACATACCTCACTGGAGTTAGGCATTGCAAAAACTCCCTAATGACCCTGGCCCTCACCTCCATTTTCTTCTTCTGAGTTCAGGTTCTTACTATGTGAAATTATATATCATATATATATGGAAAAAGTAAGCCAGACAGGACTTCTCTTTCTGCTTATGAAAATAGCTTGGGGCTCAAGTTATCATCTGTACCACTCTCTTCAACAAGTTAGATTACTGTGGAATGGCATTTTCTTTTTTTAATTTGAAAATTTTAATTTATTTAATTAATTTAGAGTATTTTTCCATGGTTACATGATTCATGTTCTTTCCCTCCCCATCTCTTACCCCACTCCCATAACCAGTGAGCAATTCCACTGAGTTTTACATGTGTCATTGATGAAGACCTATTTCCATATTATTAATATTTACAGTAGGGTGATTGCTTAGAGTCTACCTCCCCAATCATATCCCCATCGACCCACATGATCAAGCAATTGTTTTTCTTCTGTGTTTCTACTTCGTGGGATGGCATTTTCAAACAGTCTCTCAATTCATAGTTTTTCAAATAGTTAGAAATGAGATGTAGAATAGTTTGCTGTTTTGAAACCTAAAAGTCAAGTCTTCATAACCCAAATGAAGAAGGTGTTTGTCTAAAAATTATTTTTGTTGTTACATTACCATTTTAATAAGTTTAGTGTGTTGTGGTGTGTTGGTGTGTTGGTGTGGACATTGCATGTGTGCCCCAGAGGCACAGAGGGTGCTGCTCCATTCCCTCTCTCCACTGCACGTAAGGACATTTTTTGCATGGTTCTCCCCTCTGTTCAGCAGCCCATCACCAGCACTTCCTCCCTCTGTTCTCTGGGATAATGCGGGACTCACAGGTAGCCTGAAGGTGCAGTTTGGGCATGCAATCTCTAAAAGGTTTGCCAACACTGCCTTAGAGATTCATATTCACAGAGCTGGAATAACACTTAGATCATTTAGTGTAGCCTTCCCACTTTATAGATTGATAACCAAGGTCCAGAGAGGAAATTACTTACCCATAATAACATAGCCAGTTACTGAGTGGCAAAATTGAGGCTTTAATTCTCCCAGTTTCAAGTTCAGGCCTCTTTCCATCCCACCTCTGCTGTCCTATCTAATCTTTGCTGTTCTGCTCTCTTCCCCAGTTCCTTTAAAAACATTAAAAAAATTTTTAATAACAAATTTCTACATAAATTTCCCAAAATTATATGATCCATATTGTCTTCCTCCCTTCTTCCCTCCTTCCTCCCAGAGCTGACAAACAATTCAGTCTGGGTTATACATGTATTATCATGCAAAACATATTTCCATATTATTCATTTTTGTAAGTGAATAATCTTATAAAACCCAAACCCCAAAACATATACCCAAATAAAAAGGTGATACATCACATGTTTTCATCTGCATGCCTATTCCAGGAGTTGTTTCTTTGGAGGTGCATAGGATTCTTTTTCATAAATCCCTCAGATTTGTCTTGGATCATTATATTGCTTTTAGTTGCAAATTCTGTCATATTTGATTGTTCCACAATATTTTAGTTACTGTGTATAATGTTCTCCTGGTTCTGCTTATTACACTCTGTATCAGTTCACATAGGTCTTTTCAGCTTTTTCTGAGGTCATCCTGTTCATCATTTCTTATAGCACAATAGTGTTCCATCACTATCATATACCACAATTTGTTCAGCCATTCCCCAGTTGAGCAATATCCCTTTAGTTTCCAATTCTTTGCTACCACAAAAAGTGCAGCTATAAATATTTTTGTATTAACTTTCCTTTCCCATTTTTTTTATCTCTGAGATACAGAACTATTAGTGGTATTACTGGATCAAAAGGTATGCATTCTTTTATAGCCCTTTGGGCATAATTCCAAATTGCCCTCCAGAATGAGTGGATCAATTCACAACTTCACCAGCAATGAATTAAAATCCCAATTTTGCCAAATCTCCTCCAACATTTATCATTTTCCTTTACTGTCATATTGACCAATCTGATAGGTATGATGTGATACTTCAGAGTTGTTTTAAATTGTGTTTCTCTAATCAAGAAGGATTTAGGACTTTTTTCCATATGATTATTGAGAGCTTTGATTTTTTTCATCTGAAAACTGCATATTCGTGTTCCTTGACCATTTATCAGTTGGGGAATTATTTGGATTCTTATAAATTTGACTTAGTTCTTTAAATATTTGATAAATGAGACCTTTATCAGAGAAATTTATTATAAATTTTTTCCCCCAGTTGTTTCCCTTTCTAATCTTGGTTGCATTGGTTTTGTTCATCTTTTTAATTTAATATAATTAAAATTATTCATTTTATATCTATAATGTTCTCTATCTCCATAAATCTGACAGGTAAACTATTCTATGTTCCCCTAATTTATAATATATAATTATATATTAAAAATATCACTCTTAGGGGGCAGCTGGGTGGCTCAGTGGATTGAGAGCCAGGCCTAGAGACGGGAGGTCCTAGGTTCAAATCTGGCCTCAGACACTTCCTAGCTGTGTGACCCTGGGCAAGTCACTTGACCCCCATTGCCTAACCCTTACCATTCTTCTCCCTTGGAGCCAATACACAGTATTGACGCCAAGACAAAAGGTAAGGGTTTAAAAAACAAAAACAAAAATATATATATATATATCACTTATAATATCAATTTTTATATTTAAATCATTAAATAATACACTCATTTTGACCATATCTTTATATAGCTTATGAGATACTGATTTAAACCTTATTTTTGCCATACTGTTTTCCAATTTTCCCAGCAGTTTGTTTTTTTTAAACCCTTACCTTTCATCTTGGAATCAATACTGTGTATTGGTTCCAAGGCAGAAGAGTGTTAAGGGCTAGGCAATGGGGGTTAAGTGACTTGCCCAGGGTCACACAGCTGGGAAGTGTCTGAGGCCAGATTTGAACCTAGGACCTCCAATCTCTAGGCCTGACTCTCAATTCACTGAGCTACCCAGCTGCCCCCAATCCTAGCAGTTTTTGTCAAATAGTAGGTTCATATCCCAAAAGCAGGGATTTTTGGATTTTTAAGGAATTAAAATTAAGGGTTTGACTAAATATATGAGGATTCTAAGATAATACTGTGGTTGCCAATTTAAAAATATTAGAGCTCAAGTCCAACTGACTTTTGGTAGCTTTTATCTACAAAGAGGTGGAAAGAGTGAAAGTAGAGAAATGTAAAAGAAGATAGAGTCTGAAGTCTAGCTTATCACCCTAAATGTTGCTCCAGTCCCTGGCTCAACCCACATAGGGCTCGCAGGGCTTGTTAACCCCTCAGCCAGAGGACTCAGTAGTGAATTAATAAGCAAGGGTTCAACCCACGTGGTTTCCTCCAAGAAGGGGAGACCTCTTCAGAACTAATCTCTCCAGAAGCCAGGAAAGGAGGGTCAGTTTTTCACCCATCCAAGTCGAAGATCCAAAGGGAAAAGATCCAAGAGCAGTCTTACCAGAAGTAGTCCAAGAGCCAGAGTCCCAGGTTCCAAGTTATAGCTCTAAGCTGCAGTCCCAGCCCAACATCATCCTCCAAGTCCCAGATTCAGGCCAAAGACTTCTCTTACAAGAAATTCAGAATGCTTTATAGTCCTTTTTCCACGCCACTTCCTGTCACTTCCTCCACTTTATGAGAACCAATTGCAGTCTTTAAATTTGCTTAGCACTGCCCAGGGGGTAGTCAGTCATCTCTGGGTTTTCACCCAATTTTAGTAAGTGGCTTGCAAACCTCCTCTATTTACTGTTAAGTAGGAGTGTTTTTAGTTTTTGTTGATTGATTTAAAAAATAGGCAAGGGGAGAGTTTATCCTATCTTCACAGTTTTATCAAATACTAGATTGCTGGGGTCATTTATCCCTAATCTTTTTTGTATTCTGGAGCAAGAGAGACTATTAATCTATATATATCAGGCTGTGCCAAATGATACTGTGAAAAGGGGGTTTAGTAGATAACTGCCACCTAGCTATGTCATATTTTAAAATGCCATCGAATCAGAGAACCTAAGTGACTCCGTGGATAGAGCACCAGGCCTAGAGATATGAATTCCTGGGTTGAAGTCTGGCCTCAGATATTTCCTCACTCTGTGACCCTGGGAAAATCACTTATCCCTCTTGTCTAGCTCTTATTGCTCTTCTACCTTGGAACAGATACTTAGTATCAATGTGAAGATAGAAGATAAGGGTTTAAAAAACAAAACATAGAATCTTAACATATCCCATTTGTGATAGTCAGTGGTCATCACACCTATGCCTGGAATTCTCCAGTGATTTCTTCAATAAGATCCTTACAAAGAGGATCTATGCAGCATTGAAAGCAGAGCCTGGGAGGTACTCTACTGATTTAGTCAGCAGGTATTTATTAAATACCTGTTATATATGAGCCAGTCACTGTGGACACAATTGCAAAAAAATGACAGTTCTTTATGATTAGAAAGCCTTCAGCAGAACAAATAGCACTTGTATTAAGATAACAGATCAAGAAGCTTCTCCTAGAGGTTTGTCTGCCTCCTTTCTGGGTGGGTGAAAAACAGATTTACACAAAGCAGAGGCTTTTTGTCCCATCTCTTAGTGACATATTTCTTTCCCTTGGAGCTTCCCACTGTCTGGCATCTGTGGGGATTGTTATCACTGACTTTTTTTCCTAGTAGGCTTTCTGAGTATAGGGGTCAATGATTGCAAAGATAGACAGGAGAATGAATGGTCATGTGTGAAGAACAGTAAGTAGACTAGTGCTAGGTAGTAGGCAATATTAAGTTTTGATAAGGAAGGTCACAGAACTAGCAATCTAATAAGGAACACATAAATAACTAATATCAACAATATATAATTAATTCATTAGGGCAGAGTAAATCAAGAGTAAACCAGATGTAATTTCTCTTTCTACTTGTGAAAGTGGCTTGGGGCTTAAGTTATCATCTGCACTGCTATCTTCAGCAAATTAGATTGCCATAGAGTAACATTTTCAAACATTCTGTCAACTCAGTTTTTCGAATAGTTAGAAACAAGGTGTTAGAATAGTTTGATATTTTGAAACCAGTCAAATCTTTGTAAGCCACATAAAGAAATAGTGCTTGTCTGAAATTTATTTTTGTTGTTACAGTAAAATTTTAGTAAGAAATTTGTTTCTAACAGCAGTTCATCTTTATCTAGTGCTGGCGTATGTGTGCTGCACATTACAGATGAGGAAACAGCAGCTAAGAAAGTGAAGTGACAACTCAAGGCAGTACAGCTAGTCAGAAAGAAAGCGAGAGGAGAGAGTCAGGTCTGCTTCAGATTCTTGCCAAGTCAAGAGCTCTTAACACTTCACAACCTTCCTGCTTTTCTAAATTTAGAGCAGGCATTTTATATAATTATAGAAAAGGGTGAGGTTTCCTCAGAAGAGAGAACATCTCAAAAAGTTAATTCAGAATAATTTGGTGATATTTGGAATTTCAGATTCCAAACTGATGGACAGTTCTAAAAATGTTGGGCATCACAGGGTACTAAAAGACTGTCTGCCCTTTGATCCAGCCATAGCACTGCTGGGTTTGTACCCCAAAGAGATATTAAGGAAAAAGACATGTACAAGAATATTCATAGCTGCTCTCTTTGTGGTGGCAAAAAATTGGAAAATGAGGGGATGCCCATCAATTGGGGAATGGATGAACAAATTGTGATATATGTTGGTGATGGAATACTATTGTGCTCAAAGGAATAATAAAGTGGAAGAATTCCATGTGAACTGGAACAACCTCCAAGAAATGATGCAGAGCAAAAGGAGCAGAACCAGTAAAACAATATACACAGAGACTGATACACTGTGGTACAATCGAATGTAATGGACTTCTCCATTTGTGGCAATGCAGTGATCATGAACAACCCGGAGGGATCTATGAGAAAGAACACTACCCACATTCAGAGGAAAAACTGTGGGAGTAAAAACACTGAAGAAAAACAACTGCTTGATTACATGGGTAGAGGGGATATGATTGGGAATGTAGACTCTAAATGAACATCCTAATGCAAACATCAACAGCATGGAAATAGGTTCTGATCAAGGACACATGTAATACCCAGTGGAATTGTGCGTTAGCAATGGGAAGGGTGGGGGAAGGTTAGGGAGGAATAGAAAATGATTTTTGTAACCAAGGTATAATGTTTGAAATTGATGAAATAAAATTTTAAAAATTAAAAAAAAAATGTTGGGCATGAGGCTCTGTTGCTCCTCTTCTGTTCACCCAAGTTTTCTTTAATGTGCCTGATCTTGGCCATTGTAAAGGGTTTCTCCATGTTTTAACTTCACTTTAATCTTTTATTATATGGAAAGCATTGGGTTTGGGAAGAATTTTATATTTTATCTTCATCTATTATATTATGAAATTCTACAGCTGAAGTGCTTACAATTGTATATTTTATTATCTGTAGACATAACTTACTGTTCCTGGGAGAGAAAGGTTCCTTCAATTTTCTAAGTTTTTTTTGTTTGTTTTTTTTTTACCCAGGTTTCTAACTTTTGGTATTTTTATATGAAATGGCTTTTCAGGTCATTAAACTTCTCTTCTCACTTTCTCCCTTAAGTTATACTTAACCTTTCTTTTATGAAAAGTTCCTTGTTTTCTTTTTTTTAAACCCTTGCCTTCTGTCTTTGAATCAATACTGTATATTGGTTCTAAGGCAGAAGAGCAGTAAGGGTTAAGCAATGGCAATTAAGTGACTTGCCCAGGGTTACACTGTTATACAACTAGGAATTGTCTAAGGTCAGATTTGAACCCAGAACCTCCAGTCTCTAGGCCTGGCTCTCAATCTACTGAGTCACCTAGCTGTCCCCCCTCCCCCCCTTGACCTAAAGGAGCATCTTGAAAAGCATCTAGTCTTTTTGGAAGCCATCAAAGACCATGCTGTTTGACACAGTCCATGTGGAAACCAGGGACTTCAAAGCAGCCCCCAGGAAAGATGAAAATACCCACTGAAACTCCCCTAAGTGACTTTTATTATTAACATCCCCTTATTATTGGAATTGCTATTATTATTATTCTTACTTAGACCCAGAAAAAATAGATGAGAGCAACATGCTTGTGCAGTTAATACAGATGTCCCACTCTGTCCCCCTAGGATATTACCAGGAGAGCCCACTTACAAAATTAAACCCAAGGATTCTCATATACCCACTTAGATAGGACCCTCTTGTCTAGGTATAAAAATTTCTGGCAAATCTATGCTCTGAATTCCCTAACTATATATCTGGATCATGTTGATTCTACCCTCTGATCCTGCCCTTAGCAAAAGTGTTTTGTTGATTATCTCCTTAGTTTCCTGTCTGGTGTTAGGTTCCATGGAAACATGTATGTAGAGAATGAAACTGTGTGCCAAGTAAATGTGTGATCATGAGGGTATAAAATAAAGCCAGGCCTCAGCCAAGGCAGAGCAGTTTATCCTGTGAAACTTGTGCTGTGAGTTGAATGTGAAAGCTGTGTCCCATCCATCATTCTGCCAACACCATCCCACCTCCAAGACCCCATCCTCTGTGGGAGGCTGGCCCACCCCACAACATAATCTTAACAATTTCATTTTTCAGAAAAGAAATTTGAGGATCTGAGAAATGAAGTGACTCACTCAGTCATCAATTAGTAGAAAGTCAGAACTAGAACCTGTAACTCAAGCCAGTGTTCTTATTTCTTTGCCACCTTGCCTTCCTCACTTTTTTGCAAACAAATTACATTGAATTGGCTAAAATGCATCTTGTATACTTTTGTTATCAAAATCTTACTGTTTCTCTCTATGTTGGGGCCAAAGTCTAAGAATCTCTGAATGGAAACTTTAGTATATAATTTTTCCCCCTTATTAATGAGTTTCCTTCCTTAGTTACCTTAGCTAGGAGCCTTTCCTCCCTTTTTTCCACTGAGGTCTGTTTACTTACATCAAATGTACATTGTAATGTACATTGAGTATTTTAGAGACATTGTATTAAATGTAGCTCTTCAGTGAGTATTTTAGAGACATTGTATTAAATGTAGCTCTTCAGACAAGTGTGAAGGGTTGCTTTTTAAAAGAGCTTTGGTTTAATAACTTGATAACCCTCTCCTTAGTAGCTTCTTGAATTTATCTGCTTTATTAATTGGTGATGTCACCCTGATTTTGCAATTCAGAACCTACTTTCTGGAAGTTCCAAATCATGAGGTGAGCTGCTGCTAACAATATAATGTCATGTAATTTTAAGACACTTTATATTTTTTATGGTGTTTACTCCTATATTGTGTCACTTAATTCCAACAAGTTCATAGAACAATATTTTCATTTATGGCTTGGGAAATTAAGTTACTGAGATAGTAGTGCCTTTAGCTCAGGGCCAGGGGTACTTCCCAAGCTTCCTGATTTGTTTGTCATTGTGATGATTTTGAATTATCCTGTGCATGAATGACATGTGTGTGTGTGTGTGTGTGTGTGTGTGTGTATTTGTGAAGCCATTCATGCTTTCTAAATGTTGCCTTCACATTTTTCTACCTCTGATTGGACCAAAGTTGGCACTTAATGTCTTCTTATGTTATTACCATGTTATGGTTACTTGTATAAGTCTTCTATTTTCCTTTCTACAGTATCCCAAACTAAGTTTGGCCGCAGTCTATCATAACATCTCTTTACTACCACCAGTACATTGTTTTCCTCAAGACTCTGCAAATTGGAGAAACTGGGCTTGTAGATGTATCTTAAAAAGTTAAAACTTCCCTTTTTATATAAATGGAAATATTTAGAAATCTTGTATTTGTTGAAAACTCAAAAAAAATTTTTTTTCATGATTTCTACAAGGTTGTTCTTTTGTGTAGATTATTTTATAGTCTTCAGGATTCTTGATGAGAAAAGAAAGATGATATTATTGCTTTAATTTTGTTCCAAAATGCTCTTGAAGTCATATGAAGTTAATATAAGAAGATTATGAAAAACTTGCCATATGTGGCTATCATGACTTGTCAGTACAATATAATTAGATGAAAGAATTTGTATAAAAGTATTTTGGCAAATGAACAATGATTGAGATGAGATTCAATGGGACCAAATAGAAAGACCTACCCTGGGTAGTTGATTTTTTAAAAAACTTAAGTATAAGTTAGGAGAAGTGTGGCAATTTATTGGGGGTGGGGAAATCTAGGGCTTCTAGTGGTCTGCAAGTTGAATATGAGTCTATAGTACAATGTATAGCCAAAAAAAGCCAAAAGTGATTGTAACCTTAATTGAGAAGCATAATGTGTAGAATGAAAGAGGTGACATAGTTGCTATACTCTGCCCTACTCAGACTACAACTGAAGTGTTAAGCTTATTTTGGGAACCATTTTTTGGATAGACCAATGCCAGGTTGGAGGACAGTTAAAGGAGATTGACCAGTTGGTAAAGGATCTCAAAACCTCATATCACAAGAATTGGTTGAAAGAACTGGTTATATGTATCCTGGAGAAGACTCAAAGGAAGGACACAATCACACAAAAAAAATAGACTTATTCTTGTAATAGACTTATTACATTAGATGATAGAATGAAGACAAATAGATGGAAGATACAGGGAGCAGATGTACATGAACTTCCCAAGCAGAGATGTCTAAAAAAGGAATAGGCTGCTTGAAGGGACAGCAATTCCCTTGGCAGCAGAAGTGTTCAGACAGAGTTTGAGGGACCTCTTGTGTGGGGTTTTATAGTGGATAATCATGTCCCAGATGGGAAGTGGTGATGGACTAGATTATCCCTAAAATTCCTTCCAGCTCTGAGTCTTTAATACTTTTTCTTCTTTCTTCTTGTCTTCACAAATACCTTTCCCTATATTCATAATGTTCTCTTTCTGTGTAAAGTGGCAGGGTAGTAATACTGAAGATATAAAAAACTTGGCTCTGAGATATTAGTCCTGGATTAAAACCAAATATGATGTGTTAAACAACACATGGTGAAAGCATGGACCATATTATTATGATGCCAGACAGAACTGAATTAAAACCTTGGGAGGGGGTGTGGATACACATGTACGATGATACTTTTAACACAACTGTGAAGCAAAATATTTTGTCACACTCCTCTGTGTTGACAGATTTGGGTCTGCCATCTGCTCTTATACCACATTGTCTGGCTCAGAGTAGCAGTGACAGTCACCCAAGAGTAGCAGGGACTTGTAAGAACTCAGAAATCTCTCATTGAGTGGCACAGTAGATTCCTGTCTTTTCTGCACAATCATTTGTTGGTTGATTTCTTTGATGGGCAAAGACAGTAACAAGAATATCTTTCATTTCCTTCTAAATGCTATGCGCATGTAGTAATGATGCTCTCAATGTTGTTAGTAACAGCTTACACTTACATAATACTCGGCAGCTACTGGGACCTATAAATCCATTATTTTATTTGACCCTTCTAAAAACCCACCTTGTACTTTTATGAGTGAGGAAGCGGAGACTTTGAATGATTAAGTGGCTTGCCAATAGTCAGGCAGCTATTAAGTAACAGAGAGGACTTAAACCCCCAGGACCTGTGGCTCTTTCTGCTATGCCATTGAGTATTTTTTTTTGTGAAATTCTTCTTTTTATTCTAAATTTTTGTGAAATTCTTCTTTTTATTCTAAATAATAGAGCTGGCATTTAGGGAGTTCTTTAAGATTTATAATGTTCATTACACACATTATTTCATTTCTTTAGTACTTTAGGTATTATCTCCATTTTACAGATGAAGAAACTGAGGCTTAGAGAGTTTAAATAATTTGCCCAATGACACCAAATAGTAAATGATAAAGATAGGGTTCACATATGACCCTTATAATCACTAAATCTATTGCTTTTTCCACTATATCACTGAGGAACTTTATTAGTTTCTTCTCTTTGTTTATTTTAATTTATCATATTAATATTAGAAGGTATAAGTTGTCTAGTTTAGCAGAAGGCAACTAGGAGTGTGGTAGATAGAGTGCCAGGCCTGGGGTCAAGAAGACTCATCTTTCTGAGTTCAAATCTGGCCCTAGATCCTTACTAGTTATGTGACCCTGAGCAAGTCACTTAATCCCATTTGCCTTCCCACCTCCCCAAATTGTTCATGCCAGGCTAACCATGTTTCATTTAGGGACAGCTAGGTAGCGTAGTGGATAGAGCACCAAGCCTGGAATTGTGAGAACATGGGTTTAAATCTGGCTATAGTCTCTTCCTAGCTGTGTGACCCTGAGCAAGTAACATAACTCCAGTTGCCTATCCCTTATTGCTATTCTGTCTTGGAATTGATACTAAGCAGAAGGTAAGGGTTTAAAACAAAGAAGTTAGCTAGTTCAGGTCTGCATTTTAGAGACCCTGAAAAATAATAGGGATCTAGTTCACTCTGATAGATGGTAGAAATGGAGATAATTCAGACATGACCCCTACCTTCCTAATGATTATAATCTAGCAGGAGAGACTAAGATACACACATATACACCCCCATGCAGAAAAATGTATTTATGTATATCTCTATCTAGACCTAACAATGATACAGACTAGAATATGAAAGGCCAAACAAAGCTTTAAATGCTATAAATGTCAGAGGAGAGGAAAACCAGTTCTGTCTAGAGGGACTTTAATTTATAAAAATCATTGAAATCTTCCCAAATCAGTCCCAAGAATGCTTCTGGGGGGAAATGGGATTGATAGGACATTAGGTGCCAAATATGTAAGGTGATTGATTGAAGTGTTGAAAACTCTCCTCTTTTTGACATTTTGAAAACCCTTCTTTATCTGGCTCCAACTTGCCTTTCTAGGCTTATTAGACACTCTTCCCTTTTATGCACTCTGTAAATTCCAGTCAAATGGGCCTGTTTAATATTAGTGGTACCCAGTGTTCTCCCTTCTCCATGCATTGGTATGTTCCATCCCCTAAGTCTAGAATATACTTCTCTCCATCTCTACCTCTTGATATCCCTTGCTCCTTTCAAACCTCATCCCAAGCTAGTAGTAAGTATATTCCTTCCTAGGATTTTAATTTGTAAATTTATTTACTGTTTAGTAGTTTATTGTTTCTCCTGATACACTTTGTATCTCCAACACCTACCAAGTGGAGATTATACCATGCATGTAAATAAATAAAATTCAGCTATAGAATACAATAGGGACAAGAAGTGCTAGGAAAATTTGAGGATAGGAAGATTACTTTCAACTGGGGGCAATATTTCTTTTGTGCCTTAAGACATACCAAATGCTTTTCTCACAATTCTTTAAGGTAGCTAGAACAAATATTTTTATCCACATTTTACGGTTGAAATAACTGACCCATCAAGTCATTCCGCTTTTAAGTATTTGAACCCAATCTCAATCCCAGATGTCTTGACTCCATGTCCAATGCCCTTTCCACTCTGCTATGGTGTCTGTCTCTTTATGGAAGGTACAGCATTTGAGCTGGGCCTTAAGGGCAGAGAAAAATAGTAGGCATAGAATAGAAGAGAATGAATTTCAGGAAATACTGCAGTGAATGCATAGAGATAGAAGAGTAAAAGTAGAGTTAGGGTTGGTGGTTACTTTTAGCTGAAGCACAGAGCACATGAATGGGAGTAATGAAATGAAAAGGTGCTAGAAAGGTAGATTCGAGCCATGTTGATGAACCTATGGCACGTGTTCTAGAGTGTGGCAGAGAGAGCTGCTCCTCTCCCCTTCTCCATGTGTGCCTAAGGGCCTTTCTCCCATCACCCACCCCTCTGCCCAGCAGCCCAATGGAAGTGCTTCCTCCCTCCCCTGTCTGGGGTAAGGCAGGGGGCTCATATGTAGTGTGAAGGCTGCAGTTTGGGCACTTGGTCTCTAAAAGGTTCACCATCACTGTCCTAGAAGGCCTCATTGGCCAGGCCACAAAGTGGCCTCTTTTAAGTAATAGGGGCGATTTCTGGGAAGGGAAATGATATGACTAAATTTTGGTGGTTCGATTAACAAAAGTTTAGAAGGAGGGAAAACTGGGGGCAGGAAGATAATCTTTAAAACATTGTAGGTGAGGCTATCATAATAGAGAAGGCAAAGAGTAATAAGAACCTGAGTCAGCAGTGGCAATGTGAATATTACATAGCTGAGAGATGGGGAGGTTGAATCAATAGCCAGTCAACTAGAAGTTAATAAGGTCCTATGTTCCAGGTGGCAGGACTTGACAACCGATTAGATTATGAGGTAAGGGAGAAAGGAGAGTCAATGATGAATAGGTCTTTGGATCTGAGTGACTAGTTAACATGGCAGTAACATTTATAGAGATAGGGTAGGAAGGAAAGCCAAATTTCAAATGGAAATATGAGTTCAGTTTTTGGACAAACATACCATAACATAGCCTGAATAAATATGGCTTATGAAGATCATGGTTCCTTTTTCCAGTGCTTTTTTTGAAATGGTGAATCATGACTCTTGCCTTCCCTTTACCTTTCCTCTTCTCTCTGTCCAGCTGGAGCAGTAGAGACACCAGATCGGAGCCCCCGGCCTACCTCAGCACCAGCCATTGCTCAGAGCCATGGTCCAGAAGTCAGCTTCCCTGGGACTTCTAATGGCAAGAAACCTTCAGTCTCTAAAGTGCAGAAGGAAACTCTGAAGGTAGAGATAAAGAAGGAAGAAGTGGAACCTGAACAAGTAGAACCAGAACCCACTGAAGAATGGAAGGTATATATGTTGAATCAGTTTGGCACTTCCCCAGAATGCCTTCTCCCTATGCTTGTTTTAGTTGACTGAGGACGTTAGGGCACTTACTTTGTTTTTCTGTAACAAAGGTAGAATTACTGGGTTTTGATTCAGTGGATGTAATGAGGAGAAATTCAACTCTATTTTAGAGCTAGAAACAGTATTATAGACCATCTAGTCCAGTGCATATTAAGCTTCTTTGTGTCCTTTTGTCAGTCTGAAGTCTGAGGACCCATTTTCAGAATCATGTTTTCTAAGATAAAATACATAGCTTTTGAAAGGAAATCAATCAAACTAAAATATGATTATCGAAATACTTTTTTAAAGAGCACCCTGATCTAGTCCAACACCCTAATTTTATATAAAATTCCATCATTTTACATAGCTATTGTGTAATCAAAACTGAGGCCAAAGGAGATGAAATAATTTGTCCATAGTCACATGGGACATAAAAGGCAGAGCTGGGACTAAAACCCAGGTTTCCTGACTCCTGGCCTAGAATACTTTCTAATTTTACCTCCATCTGTCATTAGATCCTTCTCATTTTTTTCTTCTTTTCTTCTGACATAATTGTGACATCAAGGGAAAGGATTTTTTAAAAAATTTTTACTAATCATTTTTGCTTTAACAAATCTTAGATTTCCTCCTGTATCCCTTACCTTCTCACTTACTGGGCCATTCCTTTCAAGATCAAATTTTTAAAGAAAAGAAACAAAAATAGGGAGAAAAAAAATTCAGAAAAATCAATCAGTAAATAAAAAAATCTTATATGCACTGTTCCATATCTGTGGGCCTCTGCATCATCACCACTATCACCCGAATAACAGGAAAGGGGGGAAAATATCATAAGGCTTCTTTTTGAAGACTATTCCAAATTAAGTTGTATTTCTCCCCTTGATGCAAAACACCAAGCATATAAAGGTCCAAATTTATGAAAGTAAATGATTATTTTATTTACAAAAAGATTCATGATACACAACTTTCCCAATAGAAGTTCTTTAAGTAGTAAAGTTTAAATGGTTTTAAAATAATTTGATTTACATACAGCTTTTCCAGAGCATGTTTACCTCATAAATCAAGGTCTACTTTTATGTTGAGTTTTTAAGATTTGCCTTACCTATGAGGAGAAGCCACTCTTGAATTTATTCCTGGCTTTGAATTAATTGTCCTCAATCATCCAAGGGAGCAGGAAGGAGTTGGGGTAACCTTGTATATGCAATGCTGGGCCTGAGGTGTTTATTTTTACTTTATGGAGGACATACAAATCCCACTATTAATAACATGAAGTATGAGAGGGGAATGTGTTGATCTTTTTAAGAAAAGATTTTAAATTTTATCAAGTAGTTAGGAAATCTAATATCCATTAGACTCCCTCAGGAAGTTTTACCACCATGGCAATTTAATTAACCTTGCCCTTTTTTTCTAATACATCACCCAGAGTGCTGATCAAACTGTCTTGCTTTAGACTCATAGTATCACAGAATTTTAGACCTGAAAATGAACCTTGCAGTTTATGTAGTGTAACCCCTTCATTTTAGAAGTCAGCAAAATGAGGTCCAAATAAGAGAAATAACTTGGCAAGGTCATGTGGCTGATAGGTTGCATGTCAGACACAGGTGTCTTGATTCCAAGGCTAATGTGCTTTATGCTGTATCACATGATATCAAAAGATACAATTGCAAGGAATTTTTTGTCCTGTTTTTTGTGCTTTGGGTCCAACTTGGGTCCAAAGAGAGAATGTACATGTGTATACACCAGCCATGCAAACTTGTTGTGGCTACCTAGTTCAGTTCCTTGGAGGTGCCACTGGGTAGTACTCATCTTCCTGAAAATCTGGCTTCAGAAACTAGCTGTGTGACTCTGGGTAAGTCACTTAACCCTGCTGGCCTCAGTTTCCTAATCTATAAAATGTGGTAGAGAAGGAAATAACAAACTATTCTAGTATCTCTGCCAAGAAAACCCCAAATGTAGTAATGAAAAGTCAGACACAACCAAAGAAGTTCAATGTCAGTAGTACCATTTTAACAGAGTATCACAGCAGACTATTTTTTTTGGCTCATTGTACAACCTGCCATTTCTGACGATATTCCTCTATCCTTTACACTGACCGTCTGGAAAGTATTACATTACAGTAGTTGGCAGGGAGCTTTGTTGGCAATGGCTGAAACTTCTCTGACCTTCCACTAATTTACTTATTCTCTGCCTGCCTGTAGGACAGACACAATTATATCTAAGAATAGCATCCCTTTGCTATTGTGACTGTGGCAGAGTGGAAAGAATTCTCCCTTGATATATGCCCCCATTTGAGTGATAGTACTGAGTCTTCTTGCCAATTAATTGTTATGTAAATGAACTTCAGGTAATCTCACTGTAATCAGTTGAAAACCATCTCTGGTAATCCTCAATTATTTTAATTGTTCCCCAAATTAACAGTAACAACAAATTCTGTTCCTATTTTATTTGTACCAAATTAGAATTGTAGCACTGAGAAATCTGACATTCATCAAAACCACATTTATTATATAACCCAAGTAACACAATAGCTTTGTTGCATAGAGGAAAATTGTGTATATCAGATTGGGACAATACACTTAATAACAAGATAGATAGAAGTAGTTTGTCACTACGGATCAGTAGTCTCAGTATGAATTGATTGTATTGTACATTCATTATATTTAATATATTCATGGGTATAGGCAGAATTTCTCAGGATAGTGATTGTTCTCCAGTCATTCTCCTATTGATTCCTAACATTTGAGCCTTGGTCCTACCTACATAGAAACAAAAATCTACTTTTCTTCTATACATTAGAGGAAATTTTAAGGCAAAAGCTATAAATTATTCAAATATGCACAAATAATTTGGACGTTCAAATGAATAGCTAACAATAACAACCACAATAGTAATAACAGCAAAAGCAATTTACTTGTATGACAGCATGCTGTGAATCATAAGTTGAGAGCTTCAAGGGACCTTTAGAGATATTCTAGTGCAACAAAATGAGGTTAAGTTGTCTAAGGCCACATAGATAGTAAATAACAACTAGAATTAATCCAGCACATAAACTCCAGATCTCAGTTTTCTCATCTGTAAAGTGAGACAGCTGAACTAGAGAATGCAGAAGGTCTTCCCAGCTCTAGATCTATGACCCTATGAATTACACCCCTTTCGTTAAGCACATAGGTTTTTGTGACCTAATAATCAATATTACTGACTATTTACAGTATATATTTTCATTGATGTTATTTTTAGTGCTGTAGGTAACTTCTCAGTGTGCTTATTTAAAAATGAAAATTAGGTGTAGTCATAGTGTCCATTTTAGGTTGGTAAATTTTATGATTTGATATAGCTGAGGTACAGTTGTGGATTTTTGAAAATTGGTTAGCTAGCAAAAATTTTGTACTTCCTCTTTTGTTTTAAATCATATTGTATGTGTGTGTGTTAAGTGTAAGTGTGAATTATTTGTCTCTCTGAAATACAATATATGCTATGACTCAATTTTTTAAACCTGTGAGATGATTTAAAAAATATATTTTCTGAAGTGCTTTCAGATTACCCAAAGAAACATAAAGTCAATGCTACAAAGACAATGGCAATTTGATTAAGGCCTTGATTTTTGGTAATTACTAATAGTCTGTTTCCTTTAAAAAAACTCACTTAAATATGCTCAAACTAAATGGAATAATTACCCAAATTCCTTTTTTTCTAAATCTGTTTTCTAAATTACTGTTTTGGCTTCAAAGGTGAGAAAGTGAACTGACAGAAAGCTGTGGGAAGTGAGTGAGTCCCTCTCTTACTTAATAAGACCTTTTTCAAGACTTTGTGACAATTATATATTCAATTGTTTTGCAACCAGTTAAAATATTCAGCTTGTGTGTTGAAACAAAGCCGTTCCTGAAAAGCCCACTAACCTGAAATGTTTTGCCACTTTATTTCTTAAATGTAGGTGGAAAAAACCCACATCGAGGTCACACCACCCACCATAAATGGTGACCAAATCCAGGTTCGTGCTGACAGCCGCTCCATGCTCCTTTTAATTTTTTTTCCTACCCGTTTCCCCCTCCATCTTTTTTTTTCCTTTTTTTTAAGGTTGTAAAATGAAGGTCCAAGCAAATTTCAATGAGCCAACTTTTTATCATTTCTTTTTTTTTTAATTACTGCAAAACAGCAACCTGCAGAAAAAACAGAAGATCTGATAAGAATGAGGAAGGTTAGACACTTTTCAATTTCACAGAGCAACATTACCACTTTGCCCATGCTCACCTCAAGTGCATTAAAGAGACAATGGTCCATTCTTTTCATTGGCTTCTTGTTTGTTATTTGAGGGCTGTCCTTACCTCATTTTTGGGATGAAATCTTACATGAACAGTGATCAGCAGTGGAGAGCAAAGGAAAAACTATCCTTCATTCACCTTTTCATGAAATGTGTCAGCTAGTCACATTTATTGGTGAAGTTACAAAAATGCTTTTTTATTATTAACAGCATTTTATTCAAATTTGTCAAAATCAGCATCAAGGCAGCAATTTCATTGCATGTCAGAAATTGTGGTTTTATTTACCTCTCCTTCCTTTGCCTTATTTTACCCATCTGATATAAGCAAGGTAAATAAATTTTTTCTCAGGAGAAATATTGAATGACATATATAATTCTTAATGACATATAAATATAATAATTTACTCATGAGAAATATTGAATGACAAATATAAATCTGCCTCATACAAAGCATTAGAGGTGCTTGCCATGTAGCTTGTTACCAATCTTGCAACCTGATGTTGAAAAAGAATCAAGAATCTTTCTGAGTATGTATCCACACAGAACTTCAAAGCTTTTAAAATTACTTTCATTTTCTCAACATTTGAAAGATCTTTATGAGTGTGAATGGGAAACATGTATTTGATGTGTCAGAAGCCAATAAAACAAGGAGCACTGTTTGTTTAAATGAAATCACCAAATTCTTCCATCATTCATGAACAAGTTCATCCATTTTTTGGTGGTAATTGTTTCTTCATTTGTCCTTGTGTTTCCATGACCATTCCATGTTGTGTGCCATATGCTGTGTCCCAGATATTTGGTTTTAAACCATTTTTTGATTTGCCAATTTGCAATTTTTTCCCGCAAGAACAACATTTTAATTTTTTGTGCTTTTCTGTTTTTTTCCCCCTTTCATTTTCACAGAAAAAAACAAAGAGACTAGATGGTGAAAACATTTATATCAGACATAGCAATTTAATGTTGGAGGTTTGTATGAACTTGAAGTTAATTTCAGTTGGTTGCCTGGAACCTTCTGCATTCTTTGCTGGCCTCTTTTTCTTCCTCCTATCCTGCATTTGGTTTTGCATGCTCTTGCATGAGAAAATTTTAGATTTAAAAATGCTTTTGCATGTTGATACAACATGAATATTTGCAATCATCTCTTCTGCTTTTTTAGTTTTCATCTGTCATACTTATCTGAAAAATATATGATTGGGACTACCTCCATTTCAAATGGGGGACTGGTTAGCCATTCACTTACTCCTAGGGATTTCATTTTGCTCCTCAAAGTCAACTGAATTTTCCCCAATATGAGCACAAGTCCCAAATAAAAGTTGGTTTATTTTCATCTGCTAGCCTGAGACAATATGGAAGAGATAGGGCAGTGGTAAGATGGACAGATTGAAACTATATTAAGTACATTGAAATATAGGATCAGAGTTCAGATGATCTTACTAAAATTTATAGTGTCCTTCCAAAAGAAGGAAGACTAAGAACTCATTTACTTAATACTTCCCCCATTTGTTCCTTAAAATAGCTTGGTAAGGCAGATTGTGAACTTATCATTACCTCCATTTGGCCCATGAGGAAACTGAGGTAGAGAGGGTTGTATGTTTTCTGACTACCAAGACCAAAGTTCTTTCTTTTATACTTAACATACTGCCATCTTAAAAAAAAAAGACAGAAAAAACAAATGAGGGTACAATGATATGTAGAAAGTAATATAGGAATGAAGAACTAATGCATTATTCCCAGCATTGGTCAGACCTCCTTCTAATGTACTATATCCAATTCTAGATTTGCACAATTAGGCTTAAATTGGGGGGGGGGGCTATGAAACCAAAAAGTAAAATGAATCAGCTATTAAGACCCCTGATTCACTCTCTATAAGGATACTTTAATTGTCTTCAAACATTTGAAGGACTCTTAAGTAGAAGCTGTGATCCCCTGAAAGCAAAAAGAATTGTTTAGCTCTAGTATCAAGGGTTTAACTTAAATGTAAAGAATTTCCTATTGTAAAGTTTCCTTAAGTATTGGGATGGATCGCTGTAACAGTTTCTTCATCCTTCTCTGTAAGAATTTTTAAATTAAATATAATTTTAGATGTTTTCTATGTTTGAGTATTTTCTATAAGTCCAAGTAGGAATAGACCTCACTCCCCCCTCACCTGAAACCTGAATCTTTTCTATGACATGACAGTGATCATTGAGCTATTAGATTATTAAGATGTCTGGTGAAAGAAAATTGACTACCTATTGAGGCAACCCATTCCATTGTTGGAAAGCTTTAGTTGTTAAGAAGTTTTTCTTCATGTTGAGCCATAATATGCTTCCTGGAATGTCCTAGTTCTTACTGAGGGAAGATATTAAATAATCTGTCATGGTCTCTTTCTAACCTAAGATACCCTGATCCTATGACTAAAGAAACAGATATTATTCCTAACATGACATTGTGTTGTAGGGAGTAAGCTAGATGCAGTTCTTGTGCCTTGAGAATCTATGAACTAAGACAGTGTTGAGCAGAATATTAAAACTTGCAGACAAATGACTAAAGCATTGATCTAAATCATAACTATTGAGAGTGTGGAATGAATGCAGTTAACAGAGTTCTGGGAAAAAAAGGAATTGTAATGTCTGAGCAAGTGAAATCACTACCTTTCTTCAAATTTGGGGAAGTATAGGCTGATGAATCAGTTATTCCAAAAGCATATATTAAATACTAGTTTTCATTCAGCACTATTCTAAGATCAAATTAAATTGTAAGCTGTTGAAAGGAATGAGAATTCATCCTTAAATCTGCCACTGGCTTAATATATGGCCACTGTCAGTTCATTTAGCCTTGCCTGGCTGTTTCTTCTTTTGAAAAGTGAGAAAGCCACTTGCCTCCAGATAGCAACTATAAATTTCAAATTGTTGAATTACTCCCTTCCCCTTTGCCAGCTCTGTGTGCATTTTTAATATCCAGCAGAATAGGCTTCATGTCTCAGCTCTACTCCATATAATTCTCAGAAACCATCCATTAAGAATTGTAAAGATTAAAATTTAGGGAATATGGGGAGACTGAGGCATCTGAGGCAGGTAGAAATTAGTTTCTCTCTGCCAGGAGTATTATATTTTTTAGAGGTTTATTGAAGATTAAGGATTTAAGAAAATACAGGATAAGAGACACGTGTCCAGGCCATAGAGAGGCCTAGACACAACCTCACCTACATTATGAAAAAAAGCCACATCTGCCCCAAAACAGAAGTCCAAATACCCAAGAGAGCCCTCAAAAGCCTTTGAATCAGCTTAAATACCTTCTTGATCTCTGCCCAGGTGAGATTACAAGGCATTCTGGGGAAGTGGAGCAAAGGCTTGTGGGGATTGTAGTCCTGCATTCTAGTCTATTTTTTACAGAATTTTAATTCATTCATCTTGATTTTTTCTTTTGTTGATGGTACCCTCCAAATAGTAATCTGTCAGATTTAGGGAGGGACTGAGAAAAGCAATCCTTTGCTCTTTCAGTTCTTGCAAATAAATTGGAATGAGAGTCCTGTGGGCCAGGGATGACTCAAAATTTCATGTGGAGCATTTCAAACTTTAAATGGCTCACTGAGTTCAAACCAGCCCATCTCTACATACTTAGGAGTGAGTTAGAAATTCAGGCTCCAGAGGTTAATAATAACAAAATTGCATTTTCCTCTTAGTGTATCATCTGGTAATTTCAAATAAAAATGTATTTCTTAACTAGGCCACCCTTGAGTAGAAGAAGCCCTCCTGGGATGGTTTTCCTCCATCCCACCCCCAACATGAGCCTACAGTACCAATCATATATTTGCCCTGTGTTCCATAGCGTGTGTTGTGACTTCTGAGATTGACAGTGTTCCTGTGTGTGATATGCTTTTTTCCCCTCCTTTTAGAATTTCATTGATAGCCACAAGAGGATATTCCTAAATGTGTGTTTGAAAATAGAAACTACTAACCACCTTTTGAAAGCATTTCTATTTAATAAAACTTTGTGGTTTGATTGTTGCTGAAATCATGAGATTGGAGACATCAATAAAATTGTCTAATCTTTGGATTGCTGAGGAAAAGTAGCTGATTATTTCTTAATGCTTCCTCTAAAGAGAAAGTTTTCCCTCTTCCAGGGGAATATCTCACGAATTATCTGTCATATCAAGGTATTGCTCCCACTTGGTAATCTTATTCTGACATAAACAAGGTCAGGTTCACTTTTAAATCCTTTTGTCTCTTATATCCTTATCTTCCAAAGCAAGTGCACACCATAAGTATATTTGAAATGATTGCCTCCAAAGTTTGTTCCTTGTTACTAAATCTCTACTATATTCCTTCTCCCTCCACCCCGTAGTTTCTTAGAGGACTAGCTAACCTCACTAATATTCCATTAGCTCCATAGCATAGAGTTAAATATGGAAGAACCTTAAGAGTTCTCCCAACCCTCTCATCAAACAGATGCAAATACTGAGGTCCAGGAAGATTATATATTGCCCAAGATTATAGACGAGTTATTTAATAGCCAGAAATCAAGCTCAAAACGATTATCTTTCCATTTCATGCTTTCACTGATAGCCCTCATAACCCAAACAGTGTTACAAGCTTGGCAGGATGGATATATGTCAAATCACCATTCTCAATTATTAAAGGGCTTCTATTATCAACTCTGATTTGATTGGTGTTTTTCTTTTGTTGGATTTTGGGCTTTTTTCTGTTCACCACCTAAATATTTCTGATTTTTAAAAAAGTTGTTCTTTACTTTCATTTTTCAACTTCTTCATGCACTTAATTTCTAAGCAGGAACCAGGTCATAAGGTGTTACATTCTTACTGAGCTTCAGCTTGTTCATGCTTTCCCTTAGCTAGTAAACATGTCCCTTTTACCCTCTGCTGAAACAAAAGCTCCAACTGTCACTTTTCAGTGGTGAAACTTGTATGCAAGAGAAATGCTCATATTTTATCGCAGCATGCAGGAAATACTCTGAGGAACAAGGTACAGGATCTCCTCTCTTGGGTCAGCCTTTTCTTTGGTTGATCTTAAAGCAATTATTCATAGTTCATTCAAGTCTTATATAAGTAAGTTGGCAAATAGATTGAATAGCAATTGGAGTTTAGTAAGTAACCTTCAAATCCAGAATCAAAATTAGGGTTTTTTAAAAATTCTCTTCTACTTCCATGCTAATTTCCCTATAGTATTGATTTTGATGAAAAAAAAAATTTAATACAAACTCTAAAAAGGACTTCAGACAAATTTGGTTTTAAATGAATTCTATTTCTTTAGTAAAAAGAGTCTTTTTTTAAGGGAGCCAAATCAAAGGCAATCCTGAAACGTGCAGTAAATCAGGAGATAGAGTTAACATCCATTTTTTCTTGAGTTCACAGTTATGCTCACAAATAACTTTAGGGGATTTTTAGCAGCTACTAAATATTTAGAACCTCCAAAGTATTTTGAACCCAAGTGTGGATCTTTTAGGTTCTTTTCAGAGAAAAGTAGGGAGCATTGGAAGTCTTGTCTTCAAGAAGTAGCACCCAAATATTTCTGAAAAGTGCTGCCTTTGGAGAACTGACTTTATTTTGAGACCATTTTTTATATCCCTTCTTAGTTCCTGTACCTGAGTGTCAGCCCCTCCCCCAAAGTCATAAAATTTTCTTAACTTTCAATTCCATTTAAACACCTGTTTTGTACAAAACATTGTGTTTTTTGCTTGGGATACAATGATATAATTTTTAAGCCCTTACCTTCTGTCTTAGAGTCAATATTATTATTGGTTCCAAGACAGAAGAGTGGTAAGGGCTAGGCAGTGGGGTTTAGATGACCTGCCCAAGGTCACACAGCTAAGAAGTATCAGAGGTCAGTTTTGAACCCAAGACCTCTTGTCTCTAGGCCTGGCTTTCAATACACTGAAACACCTAATTGCCCCCATAATGATAAGAATTTTAAAATTAGCTTCCTTTCTCACTTCAAATAACTATTAGATCTTGTGCAATTCTCTATTGAGAATATTCCTTCTAATATTTGTTCCCTGCCTCTAGTTATACAGAATTCATAGCTAGAATCAATGAGCTTTTTCCTACTTCCCCCTAACTTGTCCAGGAGGCACAAAGTTTTAGGTAGACTTTATTAGTCACACCCTCATCCACAGGAAGTTATTAGATTAAGCTCTTTCTTTTGAATTGCATCGGGAACTGATGAAAAAATTAGTGGAGATAATTGGTAAAGAATTCTTCAGTATCATATGAACAATAACTCAAGTAGACAAACTATTATATGCAGTATCTGTTATAACTAAATCATTTTTCAAGGGTTAACAGGAACCTAGAATGAAGGTTAGCATTGAGAATTACTGTGGTGATCTTTATAACATATTAGAGAAAATGGAATTCAACTTATTTGAAAAATAAAAATAATTTTAAAGAATAAGTAACCAAAGGCATACCTTGAATTACTATAGCCACTTTTGAGAGTGTAGGGAAATGGTTAGAAATTCAGAGAGCCCAAAAATGCCAACCTTCCTGATAAAAAATGAATATCACTCTTTGTTGTGGGATCTTGGTTCTTTGTTAAAGCAGCCTTCAGAAGTCTCCTTTCCTTTTATCATCTTCATCCCACCTGGGCTGAATTTAAACCAGTTCAGTGTCGCCTAATCCAGAATGAGGGTGAGTAAATTGAGAAACCATCCGCATTATTTGGATTAGGTGATAGAGAGCTGGATATATCTTCTCTCCAGTATCAGGGCATCATAAGAGAAAGGAGAGATGGAAACAATCAATAAAGAAATGAACTATTTATGGGTATTTGACAAATCATAGAATCTTAATATTGGAGGGGACCTTAGCAGTCATCCTAGCCTAATTTTCCCAGATTAATGAATCCTCTTGGTAGCATCTCTGATCTCATCAAATTGTTCAAAGATGCCCTCTGACCATGATGCTTATCTGCTTCTGAGTGCCTTGTTTTGTTTTGTTTTTTTAAGAAAAGAAAAGAAAACAAGGCAGCATACTCCAGTGGTATATTTTCAGTTTTAGAGCAACTATGGATTTGGCAACCTATCTCCTGGATGTGGTGTGTTTTCTGCCAAGGCCCACTGTTTCCAATGGGCTGTTCTTGGTCTGGTTTCATTCTCAAGTGCTTATTGTTTTGCTCCTTTGTTTCATCAACTGTAGGATTTAGACAAGACCCAGGAAGAGATCAGGAAGCACCATGCAAGCATTAGTGAGCTCAAGAAGAGTTTCATGGAGTCTGTCCCAGAGCCTCGGCCCAGCGAATGGGACAAGCGCCTATCAACTCACTCCCCCTTCCGGACGCTAAACCTCAATGGGCAGATCCCCTCTGGAGAAGGAGTGAGTACTATGGGATAAGGTGTCTGGACACAGGGGAGAATGAGATTTTGCCACATTCTCAAATGGAAAGAGGAGTGTAGATAAAATGTTCTGTGTCCCATGATGTTGTTACAGCTTTGAGGTATTTTTTGGTGAACACTTTTGAGTTTTATAGGCCCTGCAAATGGACTCTTAAGAAGCAATGCCAGGCTTAGCAATTGACTGCACATTGAAAAATCTCTTTTTACCAGAATATTGTTAGCTTGGCCTTTTTTTAGTGAATATAAGGCAGAAAAATGGTTAAATACAAGAAAGAAAAAATGAGATTAATTCATTAACAACAAACATCTGTTAAATATCTATTATAATAGATATTTAACAGATGTTTGTTGTTAATGAATACAGGGCATTGTACCTTGTACATAAGGCTGATATTAACAGGTTCAGAATTGAAAAGGACTGGAAGAAGAGATATTTTTAGCCATGTTTTACTTTTCTGAATAATCTGGTGACTTTGGGGACTAATATCCACAATTTTATTAATAAACGAGGCCTTATGCTTCAGAGATTGCTGAACACCAGGTCTAGATTGCTGCATGTCATTTTTGGGAAAATGCTATTAAAATTTAGAATAAATCTTTGTCTAGAGTAATCTTACATTTTTGTGGTTTTCTTAGATTTTTTGTGCCACAAATGAAGGAGTTTAAAGAGACTCTGCAGGGACTGTCCTCAATTCTATTACTAATGCCATTGCCTAATTTAGAAATTCTACACCCAGTTCTCAATATGATGAGAATCTTTTGAAGGTTACCTTGAGCAATGCAAGTCACTGACCCAGAGACTCATTTTAAAATCTTTATTCTCTACAAATTTATCATTTATATAATGAGTCATAATGATGCAGAAGGAAAGATTGTAATTCAGTTCATCAAACATTTAACACTTTCAAAATGATGTCTTTTTTCCCCACAAAAAGATAGCAGTAATCCTAATTAAGAATGATCATTTAGCTAAAGACTGATTTTTAAAAAAATAATATAGGAGCAATGATCTAAATGTTACTATCTAGAACTGAATAAAATATTAGCCCATACAAGCTATTTCCAGACTAAAGCCATATGATAGAGCTGTATGGCAGAGTTAGACAAACAATCCTCTAAAACAAGTTGTATTGGCCAATCTCTATGGGCCCTTACAAGTCTAGCATTCTCTATCTGTTTAACTGTCCCCACAAAGCAGGATGAAAGGCCTCTGTAGAAAGCTCCTAAGAATGTCAGACTACTGCTGCTGACCACAGGCATTCTTCTCTTTGTATCCAAACCACCCTGCCTACACACACACACACACACACACACACACACACACACACACACACACACACACACACCCATCTCCATTTGCCTTTTTATTCCTAGGAATCCTTGGCCACAGGCACCTCTTCCTCTCCTGCTCAACCCCCACCACCTTTGCTGGAAAGATATCTGGCATTTCCATGTACTAGTCCAACCCTTGTTCAAATTAGTTATATTACATCCACACAAAGTTTGAGGCAGCCTAACATCCATAAGAGTTATAGTTACCCCCTGCCCAAACAGTAGAGAGAGTTCCTAGTTATTATAATGCTCTCTACTTCTGTACCTTTCCTTCAGAATTTTGGTAATGGGTATCAGGTAACTGCTATGTATCACCCCTCATTTCCAGAATCGTATCATACTTCAGTCCTTCCTGGTGACTCAGAGGTAACTTGGGGAACAGAATTCCATTTGGGGGAGCATTAAGAAGTGATTTTTTTAGCGATGCTGACAGACCTAGAGGGGCCTTTGAGCATTTGGTAGTGTATACATTGATGGTGTCGGGGAAGTAAACAGAGAGCCTACAACAGAATCCAGCACTAGGGGCAGGCAGCCCCCAAGACCCAGCAAGAGGCTCTTTTCCTTATTGTTACTATGTTGTAAATGCAAGGAAACATAGCTCTGTAAGGCCCATAGGGTTTTGTTTTGCAGTGTATGGAGCCCTTTGAGAAGGCTCAAAGCCCCAATGAGGAGTGATGTGCTAGGGTTGGTTGGAGAGGGAGGTATGGACTAAAGTGGGTGCAGTGCCATTTGCAGACACTGTCCTATATAAACAGGTGCCTTAATGCAGCTGTGGTTTCAAGCCCACAGTCTTTTCAAAAAGCTGGGAATTATTTCCCATTCTGGCATTTATTTTCTCCATTTCTTTTAACTCTTGGGATGATGGTTCCATTTTCTGAGGAATCTTCTTCCCCACTTTTGGTGCATTGCAAGGCAACTGACTTTTCCATGCTTTGTGTATGCCCAGGTGAAGAAAGCCTCTGTCCTTCCTTCGGAGAAAAAGGTTGGTGGGCCTGAGGTAAAGCTGCTCTTAGAACTTGTGCTGCTAAAGCAGGATTTGCTCTTGTCATGGCACTAAACAAATAATCCCTTGTCCCAAACAACACAGCACCTGCTGAGTAATATTTTTCTTTGGGCTCCACAAGCAGACTCACATCCTCCAGCCTCCTGGCCTAACTCCTGAACACCTGCTCAAAGAGCAGCTTTGATAGCTTTTGGTTTGCTTACATCCGTGCATGGCTAGTTGGAAAGCTGCATGAGGATGTTACTGTGTATTCGGAGAGAAGAAACCGAATTTAATTGTACCCTATTCTTTTTATGTTGTCTTTCTCTCCCTTTTGGTTTTCTTTTCTTTTAAAATTCACATTAATTTTGCATCCTTTCTTTCCTTTTCTTTTTTCTTCCCATTTTTGCTGATCAGTCCCCCAGCTACTTTCTCCCTGATACACATCACTTAGGGGTGTGCAAAGAACCAGTGTCAAACTTCCAAAGTGACCAGAGGAGGCTGGCTCAACTAAGAGAACTGAGGGCCAAATTTTTCCTGTCTTAGATAACACCTGGCTTCTCCCTAGATGGCAGTGAACAGAGATGGAGAATATATTTCTTAGCTGGATAACCAGTTTCCATTGAAACATTTACATAATGTAGCAAATAGCCCTTCATATTGTTAGTGTTTGATTTATAAAGTGATGCTTACGAAGTCAGTTCCTAAAATGAAAAAAGACACGTGAAAAGAGAAAAGTTACTATCAAAGAGCTTCCAATCTGAAAATGTTTTCCTCTGTGTGTTTGTGTTATTAATTGCAATGATTTGAACATTATTTGTGTACTGCCCACAGTCAAATTTGGATACATGAGATAATGTTTTATTTTATTTTTTCATTTTGCAGAACCTTCAAAATTTATAAGATTAAGATGTTTGCTTCTTGGAGCAAAAATAATTACAATAGTGAATGAAGTTACAGTTTTTTAGGCTTGATCTGTACATTCTTGGTTCCAAGACAATCTTTTTTTTTATTCTATTGTTTATATTTAAGACACAAATAACTTGACGGTGAGAAAAATGCTTCTTGCTGGTTTTGCTTACTCTGTCTAAAAAGGAATCAGCACTACTTGTGTAACAGAAATGGTTCAAACTCTTGGGTGGATTTTCTGAAAGGACTGCTCTGCAGCTCCCACAGAACCCTCAAGAATGATCCTTGAGTGCTGCCTTTATGAGTGGTTCATTAGGGTCAGTTCCTGGATTGGCAGAGAGATTCTAAAATATCTACCCAAGTTAATACTTTGCACATCCCCAAGTACCATTTTTGAGCATTTTTCATCTGTCATTGTGTTCATCTTTCTCTGTCTTTCTTGATCTTCTACCACGAAAGCAGACACAGGAACGTGCTCTGTTAGTACAGGATGAAGACAAAATAAAAAGGCAAAAGAGATCCACTGAGAGAGCCTTGCCCCAGCAAGAAAATGAAGAAACTCTTCCCAAGGTTTCTATTCCAATCCCTGAGGAACACAAGTCCCTCAAAAAGTGCCACCTCTACTCTAGTACTTTCCCATCTCCTCGTATTCCTTTCATGATGTCCTTTCTCGTGGTTCTTGCATTGGCTGTTTGGTGGTTGGTCTTTCTGTGACCTGAAAACAGGGTACTCACCTGAAACCTCAAGATCACAACCTTGAACTCTTGTCCTTGGTTGGCTTCTGTCTACTGCATTTTCTCCTGTACTTTGTTCTCCTATTCTCAGGAGCTCACTGTCATAGGGGCTTTCGCCACTGTTCTTTTGTTTATAAACTGTGTTCCACTTTGTACAATATATGTCTTGGGGTGCAAAGGAGTGGCAATGGATTGCCAGGTCAGTTTTTCTGCATTGACGTTAAACAAGTCTTTGTAATCCATAGAAAAATCAGATAAAAAGCATATGGCAGGTTGGTACTTTTTCCAAGAGCTATAACTCTTAAGCCTGCATGTTTTTCCTGATTACTATTGCTATGGTGTCCCCCCTCTTAAGATTTCATATGAAGCAAAGTAAGTACTCTATGGAAACATTTGATGGGATTCTCCCTTGTTCTTCAACAATTATTCATGTGACATGAACTTCATGGTTTAAGAAAAAAAAAAATCTGACTTTCTATTTATTCAAAAGCCTTAAGAATATACATAATGAGCAATGAAATCTGATCCATAACCACTCCTTTTCTGGGGGGAAATTTAAACAATCCAGTACACAATGGCCTTTTTGCAAAATATAAAAATAAAAAGGCTTTTGACATCTGTGGCCTTCTTTTGAATATTTCAGAGATGGTCAGGAATAAATTACTTCTGCTGCCTAGAATACTGAAGAGATCTGAGCTATCTCTTAATAAACAGAGTGTTAATGGTTTAAAAAAAGAAGAAAAAAAACTGCCATTGCCCTTTAAACTCTAGCCAGGGCTATTTTTTCCAGAGTTCTCTTCTATATAAAACAGTATAGTACAGAATTCACATTTACTGTGAGATCCTGCTTAGTTTAAATTCTGTTCATAAGTATTAATGAAGGTGTTTCATTTCTCTGAATGAATATACTGTTGAACTTCTCTTGATGATTTAAGAAATAACGATGTTACCAGAAGCAATACTTACCCATGACAATTAGCTTAAAAATCTATATTTATGGATTTCATTTTCTAGATGCATTTCAAATGTGTTCTTAAAAAATTGTGTTTAAATCCACAAAGTGTTTTTAATGATGGTAATATGAGTGAAAGTATTATTGTGATGAGTTTTTGTCTTGTGCTTGCATGCTGATTTATGAGGCTTCTCTGAACGTAAATATGAGTACCATCTATGTTCAGATCATAATTCTGGTGGTGCTTCACCAGTTATTTTGACTTTAGAACTAACTCAACTTTGCATGCTGCTTGCTTTTGTGGGGCACCAAATGTACCTGTCTGGATGAATTGGTTCAAGTAGCTTTATACATTGATTTTCAAGTTAGAGTTCATATATAAAGTCATACATAGACATTTCTATACTTAAAGAAGCTATTTTTTGTTTTGGGGACACTTGCTGCTTGTAACAACAAAAAAAAAGAAGTAAGTTGGAGTCCAGAACCTTCTTCCTAATATTATAGTATTATCTGTATTATAATGTTGTTTCAAGGTATATTGAAGTGATTCTAGAGTATTTCCTGAAAACTGCCAGTCTTTCAATTTAGGTATTCCCACTAAACTTGTAAAGAAGAAAAAGCTTGAGTAGCAGACGCTGATGTGATGTCAGAGAATAGACCTGTGCGTGTTATTGGATATATCTATTTATTACTGAGAGAGAGAGAGAAAGAGAGAGAGTAAAGGGGAAGTAACAGAAAAAGCTGTTTGGCCCAAAATACCAAATAACACTTCCCTTATTGAGGGTGATTATTTCACTCATGGTCTTCTCCATTATTTATGAAGGTGTACAAGACGTGATCTTGGTTAAGTGGGGCAAGAAATTATTTCACTGAAAAGTATATTGTTTTTATTTTTTAAGGAAATAAGGGGGAAATGTTTTAGAATTTCATTTTTGTAACTGCCTAAAATCAGATCTTTAGCTTCTCTCTTTTAGACATTGCTTCCTGTTGCTGAAGTTTGCATGAAGCATGTCTCACTTTATATTGGAAGTTACACCAAAAACCAAGTCTTTAAACTTGCAGTACCTTTCAAGCTTCCCAAAACTGAACAGACTGGTGATCACCACTTCTCATCAAAGGTGCCTCTTGGCCAGATGAGAGATTCCATTTCTTAATCATAGGCCATGGTCTGCAAAGGAAAGTCACCACCTAGCAGGTTCAGTTCAATAATCCTAAAAGATGGATTCTTTACAATTGTGAGGGGATGAAACATTGGGCATATTGATTTTGTGTTTCCATTAGCTGTACTTAAAAGAGTATATATGGCTTTGTTTATACCATAGCTGAAAATAGTATTTTTTTCCTCTTATTTTCTAGAGGGGGAGACTCTAGTTATTGCTTCTGGACTCTACTTCAAAATAACTTCTTCATGAAAGAGGCTCAGTTTGAAAGATTTAGTTTTAAGTATTGATATAGGGTTTGGATGACAAATGGAAAGGTAGTGAGAGCTAGATGTTTAAGCATAGAGCAAAGAAATAGAGCATTTGGATTTTGTCTCTGTTGCCTCATAACTCAACTGACTATGGGAGGTTATCCAACTTCTAGGTGTCCTGATTTCCATATAATATTTGGAGACAAACCAGACTCATTATCCTAAATCCATTTATATTTAACCTGGAGCCACCAAGCCACCTAAGGCATTGTTTTATTATTGATGTTTCTGTTGTCTTCTTGAGCTAAAATGAAGATAGAAGTTCAGAAGATCTCACCAAATTATGAGAATGTTTTAAAACTTCTTTGAGTATGCTTTAAAAAAAAAAACACTACAGTTGCCAAAGAGTCTAAATTTGTAATGATCCTAAAGGAAATGAGGAACACTTGCTAAGCATAAGTAAGCTACATTAAATGTAAGAAGTCATCTATAAAATCTCAAAGAAATAATATGATCCAAGCAGGAGATGGGCACACCATGTAGCAGGAGTGAGGAAATAACTGATAATATCCTGAGTGCTCCACTGGTTAAATTACTAAGAACTTATAAACATTTGCAAAGTATTAGCTGATGTATAGAAAGGTTATTAATCTATTGGGTGGAAATAGAGGGTGTATGAGAACATATGAACAAGAATCACCCATGACATCTCCTTGGAACAGGTGCTGATGTTGATAGATCTGGGATCTCAACTGAGGACTGAAATATTTGCACATAGAGCAATTGAGTGGCAACAGAATTTCGTTTCTAATATTGAAAGCTATCAAAATTAAATGTATTTTAACTATATTGTACTCTGTAATTGAACTTAAGAATTAATGACTTATTTATGCACCTCAGTTCTTATTCATCACTCCTGCCATTTGACACCCCCACCAAAATATGAAAATTTATTAAGATGCACTCATGATCTATATCCAAAAAAAAAATCCAAATTTCAGGGGACTCAAAAGACAATGAAAAAATGTATGGTGAAGATGTACATGAGCAGTAACACATTACCAACAATGGCTTGCTTGCAGGATGTGACATAGATGTCACAGAGGACAAGTCAGCGTTGTAGCAAGAATGATGGCTGAGAGATAGACATTCCTGCATGTTGCACTGGTATCCTTAAAATAGAGACCAACGGGTACATTTTGGGAGTGGATTTTTTTTTGTATAAGAATTTAGGTAAGTACCACTCAGAGATAGAGCATAGATCTGTGGGTCCAAAGACATGGATAGCTTCTAAACTGACCTGGTGAAGTACAGAAATAGCTAAACTTAAATTTGTTAACTTTGCTTATTTCCATTTCTTGTAAAAGACTTGGTGAGATAGGAGAGTAATAACATTGACTAAAGAACTGATGATTGGCTGTGGGTTTTAATTATCTGAGATGTTGCCCTTTTTTCCCATAGCTAATTGATAGTCACTTGTCTCCAACTTTCCTAAGTCACCTGAATGGTGACTTCATCTTTTCTATAGATTGGTCTTTAGATATTTGTTTAATTCTTAGATTTTTCAAAAGATCTCTTGATTTCTTTAACATATGCACTGTCTCTATGGCCATAACCCACCTTGTGTTGCTATGGCCCAGAAATCCAGTGCCTACTGACTAGTGCTACAGGGCTCACCAACCTCTAGTGATGAGTCCCCCTTCTTAGCTAAACTGGTTTTCAAACAATAGAAATAGTCACTTGGCCTATGCTTGAAACCTTTCCAGCATGGTAAGAGTTTATGGAGCTTGAATTCTGTGGGCATAACCCTTAAGAACCCCAGGTCATTTCCATGCCCTAAGGACACATAATTACTTCAGCACTCTAAGGGTCTGTGATTTCATCCATGTGGGTGCTCTCACCATCAATGCCTTTTTTGACTAAGTCTCATGAGTTGTTGTGGGTGAAAGAAGTCAAAACCTAGAAGCTAACATTGTAGTGATAAACCTTTCCAAACTTGACTAAGCTGCTAGTTGGGCAATAGGCAAATAGCTGCCTATTTATAATTTAAAACCTTTCTAGTTTGGTGTAAGACCTACCAGAACTAGACAGAAGATAGATTCTCTAGCTCTATGGGTATAGAATTAGAGAACCCAGGGTGACCTCAAAGGGAACTTTAGTTGAAAGGGATTGATTCCCTTTCCAAATGCACATGGTGAACTTTAGCATAACTAGCATTAATATAACACTTTAAAATTTGCAAAGTGTTTTTAAGAAGGTAATTTCCTTTGATCCTCACAACAACACTGTGACGTAGGTGCTATTATTATCTTCTTTTTAGAGATGAAGAAACTGAGACTGACAGATTAAGTTAATTAATGTGATCAGAATCACAGAGCTAATAAGTTCTTGAGGCAGAATTTGAATTCATGTCTTCCTTAACACCAAGTCTAACATTTCTATACACTATGTTATCTAGCTGTGATGGTCACTGAATAATAAAAAAGACAGGGGAAAAAACCAGAAGGAATTGTGCCTCTGTACTTGGGTTTTTGTTTGCCCGGAGTTTTGGTCAAAAAAAGTAGTATAATAGAAATTTGCCAATTTGTCTTCCTAATATATGTGTATATGTATATACTAAAATCCCAGACTTCTGTGTGGTCTTGTGAAGAACTGATCATTATGCATTACTTTCTTTCGGTTTCATATAGAAATCTTTTCCTCCCATCATGTTCATGACTACTCTTAACTTTGGTGCTTAAAACTGGGATCATTTTGCAGCCTCCTCAGGACACAATTGACAATTAAATCATTGAAGTTTTCATTGTGGTGGACATGGGACCTGTTCATTTAATCCTATAATAGAAAACAAGAAGAGACCCTAACACATAAAAGAGAGAACTTTAATATCCATATTAAAAGAAGCACTTTCTTCATAATGGGATAGAATTACTCCACTGTGGGGTTCTGGCTAAAAAAATATAATTAACTTTGGGAAGAGCTTAGGTAAATTTATTGATGCTATCCAGAATTTAGTATTAAAGAAAACTGATGCCTTCAGAGTTTCATAGGCTCTAGAGCTAGAATGAGCCTTATAAAGCACGTAATCTGCTCTTTGCTTCCTTATTTTATGGAAAATGTAGGTAGTGAGGTCCCAAGAGATAAAATGACTTATCCAGAATTATACAGGTGATAAGGGAATGGCTTAGAAGTAGACCTTGGATCTTGTAACTTCAAACTCTCTTTTGCCCAGAGCCTGACTGCTTTCAGCTCCTTCCTGGACCATTGAAACTGGTGGCATGCCCTTCCAAACACACCCATTGATGCCTTTGTCAGAGACAGAATTCAGACCTGGATATAGATAAGAGGTCTGATAACGCTGTGTAGCAAATCTTAAGTTCAAAGGTTTAAAAAAAAATTTAAACAAGGCACTGAGTAACATTCCTTTTATTTTACAATCAGGGAAAGATAGTTGCAGGCTTCCTAATTCTTTCTTCCATTGACCCCAAAACATAAGATATGACCCCCATATGAATTCTTAGAAGTTCTTATCTTAGGAAAGAGTTGCTGCTGGAAGAAATATGGAAAGAAAAAAGGAATGTGTACTGCTGCTAAAAATGAATTTTTTTCATTTTTATTGAGCACTTATTCTATTAAGGAATGGGTGGTGTGTTTGTTGGAGACACAAAGATTTATTAAATATAGCTCTTGACCTTACGTAGCTTACAATTTATAGTGTACAGTCCTAGCTGCTTCCTTCTTCACATGCTAACCTTTCCCCTCCCCCCCCCCATCTCTTTCAGTTTTCATTTTCTACTTCATCCTTTCTGACAGCCTTCTGATTCTTCCCACCTTGCACATCTAGGCACATTTCCTTCTCCAGAAATCTGAACTTCTACTTATTGACTCATTGACTCATTGAGGTCATTTTGACATAATAGTCTGCTTCACAATATTGGGCAGCCACTTGGGATTTCAATAAGTCAGAAAACATTTTAGAGAGCAACTCCGGTGTATGAGGCAACTCTAGACATGAGAGTTAAAAAAGTTCCTTGAATCATGGGCTATTTGTTAGTAAGAAAGAGGCATGTTTCTCTATACTATTTGGGGATGTGCCCTTAGGCTTTTACAGTGAGCTTACTCTATCCTCCCAACTCTCCTTTTAGTTACTTGTGGCCCAAGTTTTATTTCTAGTGTTACATTTGTCAGAATAATTTATACCTGCATCGAGGGCATCCTTGACAGTGATATTAGAAGGGAACAGGTAGGCTTTTGAAAGTTATATTCCATAGTAGACCTCATCTTTACCATAATAACTGCCAAAAAGATGCAGAGAATACGATCTAACTGTGCTTTTTATTTGTTGCCTATAAAAAAGCATTTGCTTTGGTAGACAAAAATGCTCTCTGTAAGGCTTTCTTTCAACAAGGTGCCTTTCATACATATGTTAGAATTATGCAATTCTTTGAAAGAAAGAACAACTTTGTTGAGCCTTCTGATCATTAATATCAATCAGATTATAATACAAGGAGCTGGATACTCACCAGATGCATTCATCATTGTCATGGGGAAGATCAATCACAGAATCCATGTTGAAGGATTCCCCATAGATGGTGAAGTACTTCAGATGCTCCTCTTTGTGGATAACATTATGTTGATTGTATCAAGCCCTCAAACATTGCAAAACTTTATAAATGAAATTCATAATCAAACAGGGAAAACAAAGCATATAAGGATGCCTGTTATCCAGATTATAACATGCAATTAATTTATATATATATATATATATAATTTAAATAACTTCTCTATCTCAGTATTTGTGAATGTGTATATACTGATAGATATGTCAAGCACACCCAAATATACATATATATAACATGTATATTTGCATATATAGATATATATACACACACAGACAGCCATATATAGAAATTCTTAGCCTTCAAATGGAGAATGAATCATGACCAGAAAAGGAAAGGAGCAGAAAGGATTGCCTTTGGGATATTATTTTAGGGAGCAGCTGGGTGGCTCAGTGGACTGAGAACCAGGCCCAGAAACAGGAGGTCCTGGGTTCAAATCTGGCTCAGACATGTCTTAGCTGTGTGACCCTGGGCAAGCCACCTAACCCCCATTGCCTAACCCTTACTGCTCTTCTGCCTTAGAACCAATAGACAATATAGATTCTAAGATGGAAGGTAGGGGTTTTGAAAAGAAAAAGGAAAATATTTTAGGAAGAAACTTGAGATCATTAAAAGCACTATTCAAAGTCTTTTTTTTTTTCAATCACAGTTTTCTTCTGGGAATGATTGACTTATGGAACACCATAGTCTCTGAAGAATTAAAGTTGAACATTACTCAGGAGGTAATAGGCATATATATATATATATATATATACACATAAGCAGACTATCATGTTGTAAAAAAGTCATTATATTTTAAAAGTGGCATAAAAGATGTTATTGAAGTATACTATATATTATTCAGAATAGAAAACTGACTGGTCACATGGCAAGAGCAAAGGCACACACAGGTGGACTGCCCATGTGTGCCTCCATTATTATCCTTGATATGTCAAGAGAATGCAGAGAAGATCGAAGCAAACAAGCCACATCCTCTGTAGAGATATCCTACTGGATTAGCAGGACTGGATGACTTGTGATTGGCAGGGCTGGAAAGAGTCCTCCTGTCAATGAGATTCCAGCTCCATTGGGTCACTGAAGACCCTGAAGGCTTTAGGCACTTTGCTACTTAAAGACATTTCAAAGTTATTCTGCATTCTAATTAGGGTTTGGAGCATACCCTATTCCCCACCACCACTCCCAACAAGACTACTAAAGACTGAATTGCAAAACCAAACCTGTATTCTAAAATCTATATTCCCTCCTAAAAATAATAGCAGTTGTTGATTGCAGTCAGTAGTATTAAAATCAGATTTGGTTTGTGGGAGTACGGGGAAGGGAAGCATGGCCTATATTTTTGTAAATGACCAGAAAGTCATCACTTTTCAGTGTTTCTCTGTGAATGATGAAGTCAGGCACTCTTAACTTTTCACCAAGGACATCTCCTTAACTGCCTATTTTATGCCAATGTATCAAAAGGTCAGGGCCCTGTAATTCTGGGTGTCATTTCTTCACAGCCTGCTTCATGATCACAGTCTGCTGATATTAGCTGTATGTGTTCAGATACAGAAAACCATCCAGATTGTTGGTTTTAAATGCCACAAATACATTTATATATATATCATAAGAGCCTACAAGTTGTTTACTCAGAAGTACCCTGTAGGATAAATAGTATTACATATAGTATTACCCCCCCCCAGTACACATGTGTGCATGTACACACACACACACACACACACACACTTTACAAATGGGGAAAATGGAGTTCTTCAAGGTAAAAAGATTTTCCTGTATAGTTAATGAATAATAGAACCAAGCCTGGGACCTAGACCTTCTTCTTCTACTTTCAGTACTCTTTCTCCTTTATCATTCTCTTCTATAAAAGTAGTGATATTTCGGATTGGTATTCTCATTAGTATGATTTAGCTTCCTATACTGCTACAGATCTCAATCTCTCCATGCCTTAATAAACAATCATCATAAATTTCTGTGGCCAACAGAAATCATCACCTGCTGATCAAATTTGTGGTGATGAACCTTTCCAATATTAACCAGGCTGGTTCTTGTACAGTGGATTCTGGGCCCGTGCTTGCACTTGAAGCTTTTCCAGCCTAGTAGGACAGAAGTTGCATTTTGTTGGCACAGACCCAGAGAAACTTAAGGTCACCTCCATTCCATGAAGAGAGATCCAAGAAAAACTTCAGTGGAAGATGAATATTAACAATACCTTTTATTTATATAATGTTTTACAGTTTGATTATTTGTCACTCTTGCAACTCTACAATATAGATAATACAAGTATCCTCTGTACTATATTGCCTCTGTAGTTTTTGTTTTAACCCAATATGCAGACATAAAGTCTGAGGCCCCTAAATAACCTGTTAATCATATATTATAGTCCCTGATTGATGTAAGTACCATGTGCCTATACAATGGACACTAATTGTAATTTAGGTGAAAGGTCCAATTTTTCTCCATTTACCCCAATTAATATAATATAGCATATATCCTTCTGTCTCTAGAGACTACAGTGGGATGCCTGTTTTGCTTATTTCATTATTCAGTATGGCGGTCATAAATGGAACTTTCTGTTTTTAAACTTTAATGCCTATCTCAAAACAGCAGATTGATAACTAGTCTTGTTTCTATTTGATCCAAAAGTAGCACCTATTTTTGTCAAAAATGTCAGGTATACCTTTTGTTGTTTTGTTTGAATCATTTAGACAAAAGAACCGGTCAATTAAATGTTCTGCTTTACAGCTGATTGTTTTGATATGGCCTAAAATAAGCATAGTCTTTCCCTGCAACTCTTTAAATGAAGAACAAACAAACCCACAACCATTCTCTTTGTGAATGATTAAAAAAGAATGGTTAGACATTGGACATTAGTGTTCAGGCAAGCCAGATACAATTGAACTGCCTTCTAGGACATTAGTTCCTGCCAGTGTTATTCCTGTCTTTTGACAAACTTCCTCTTGATGAATGTAGTGTTTGCACAGGGGTAACAAATCCAGGGACACAAACCCTTTCTGGGAGTGTGCTTCCATTTGTCACTATTTCAGGCAAATTTTAAATGTGGATAATCAGTAGATGGAAGGAAAAGAAGTAATTCATTTTCATGCTTTGGGATCCAGTTACATACTAAATGCAGTGCTATATGTGAGATTTTCTAGGGAAATCTTTCAAGAAGAGGCCTTCTTTTTCTTTTCTTTTTTTAAATTGTATTGAAACTTTCCATCTGAGAGAGTCCTCTTCAATTAGTGGGAAAGATCCCCCATTGTAGTGCCAAGATGTGTGGATAGTATCTATGATGGTGACTTAGGGGAATGTTAACTGTCTTGTTTTCTTGTTCAAGAGCACTCTTTTTTGATTGGCTCTTTGATTTGTAACTTGTTTTGGGAGGATGCTCTCTGATAAAGCTCACCATGCCCCAGGAAGTATCAGTGACTAAAACCACTCAGTCCTGAGGTTTAATTGAGTCATAGAGTTCCACGAACTCTATGATAATTAAATGAGAACTTTTTACTAATAACATCTCTTTCATGAGCATTTTCTTTGATATTTTTCTCATATTATTTGCTCTGTAACATGTAAACTTGTCATGAATAAATATTGTTGTAAATCTGAGTCCTGTTTCTATTGATCATTAAGGAAATAGGAGCCACTAATTCTGTGCAGAGTTGGGTTCACAGAAAAGAGGGTAAAAAGAGAACTCTCCAATAATAATAGCTCCCATTTATATAGCAGCCTCTTTAGGATATGTACAAATGAAAGTTAATATTCCTATCTTATAGCTAAGTAAACTGAGCCTCAGGAAGATAACATGCTCAGTAAGTATTAGAGCCCAGACTGAGACAGATCTTTTAGCCTTTATGTTACATCTTGCTGCTTCAACTCTCAGACTGTTTGTCTGAGAAACCATATAGTTTTCTTTCAGTGTACTTAAGTCACTAGTAGTTTTACTGACTTTCCTCTGGTGTGGTTATTTCTGTTTGCTTAGCCCTAAAACAGAGACATCCTTTTGATTTAAGATCATATTTCTTCAAATTATGTTGTAGGTCTGAAATAAGTTTTCCTTAATTATAATGAGCATTCAGAAAGTTGAGATTTTTATAACAAAAATCCATGCAGTAGGTACATCACTTTCTCTTTGTAAGAGAAGCATTTTTTGACGATATATTTTTCTTTTGTTTGAAATGAACACATCACAGATTAATGGTTATCAACTGTCCAACCATTACCATTCTTATCACATTAAAAAGTAAGGAGAAGTGTGGGAGTGTGGGAGTGGGTGTGAGATCAGAGACTGATACTGTTCTGTGGCATTAATGGAAATCAGATAAATTCATCTCTGAGCAGACTTCGGAATCTACCCAAGGTGAACCTTTCATCTTCTACTTGCATTATCCAGGTGATTATTCAGACCTAGCTTTGCAGTGTGGCATATTAACTAGCTGAAAGCATATGCCTTAGGTACTAGGACTAAATAATATAAAAGTTATATAGGTAGAAAATGACAATGTTTGTTTGACACTGTTTTTATGACTATTGTACTTTCGGGTGGTTATCAAAAAAGTTAACAACCATGTTCCCTACATTGAATTTTTTTTTTTAGTAACAAAGGAGTCATAGATTGTTACAGTAATAACAATGTCTTTTGAATATAGTTCTGTGGAATGAAGATGCTGTTTGCATTCAGTCCAGAAGAGGTGGATGTTTACAAAGCTTAATTTAGTGATGATTTTAGGTTTCCTTGTTATCCCTTCATGTGGTTTCTGTTCATTGTCTTCTGGAATGAGTTATCTTAAAGTGCAAGCAAGCTTAAAAGTCTTCATCAACAGACTAAGTGCTGGACTGTTTCTGTACTGGTGGCAGTGTGGAACCTCTTAGAAGACTGTTCTGTTCTGAATGAGCTTACTATTGGGTAAAATAGAATCGATCTCCAAAGACATTTTATCTACAAGGAGTTTCTGGTCTGTGTCTAATGTTTGCTCAAGTACTTTAACATTTTCAGCTCTGTTCAGGCTTGAGAACACCTCTTTGACCTGTGGAACCCTATCTGGTGAGTGCAGCTGAAAGGCCAAATTTTCTATTACTTAATGGCTAGTTTTGCATCAGGCATTTATCTCAAAGCTTTTTTGCTTTTGCATTCACCTGTATTGGGGATAATCTAATAACACTACTATTTAGAAAATGTTTTTGGAATATAATTACCATTTGGTCATTTTTTAGTCACAATTTGTAAAATCTGCATTGTAGTGTAAAGTCTCAACATAAAACAGTTTGGTCAATTAGAATCCATAATGGACCAATTTGATTTAGTTACATCAACTCCTGTTCCCTGAAATGACCAGACTATGCTATTTGTGGTGGTGGAGTCTGAAAATGACTGTAAGTTTTATGGGCAAAATTAGTGAATGCCTCAAGACTATATTTCTTAGATACAGTCCAAGTGGGAGACAAAGACAAATGCACAGCTGTAGCTAAGGGGCTATAAGAGAATGAAGCTAGGGGAAGAGATTGGTTGATGAGAGCAAAGGAGGTTGGATAACTCATGCTCTGGAAAGTAGAAAGTAGAAAGCACAATCCTGTAACAGTGAGAAAATATATTCCCATTGTTCAGATGAGCAGAATGAGGCTCATCATGAGGTAAGGGGACTTGCTCAAGTTTAGACAGTACTGGCTTATGCAGTACTCATGATTCCAAGCCTAGTGCCTCCTGCCAACCCCCAATCCAGTGATATCTGTTGTCACCTGAGATCTCTCTTGTTGCCTGAGTCTTATGAGAGTCAAAAAAACAACAAAAAAAACCACTTGGTTGTTAGTTTATCCCCATCTTGAGTCTCTTTAAGTCTGTAATTTTTTTTCTAAAAGTTTCAAACTTTTAATTGGCCTGTTTTGTTTTGTTTTCACTTGAAATGTAACCAAACTTTTATTTTCATATAGCTTTCTTTTCTTGGGATGGGGGGAAAGGTTTGGAATGATTGGTTTTTTAATTTTCTTTTTTTGTTTCTCTTCCTTCTCTGTGGAAGAATGGGAGTGGGGGGAATACAGAACCTGCTGCTTATCTTGTCATCCTTGTACACCATGTTATCTCATCTAGCTTTTGCAAAGGAAGCTGTTGCCAGTTATGATTTATCTTTTATTGCAAGTGCCCATCCAAAATTTTTTCTGTCTTAAAACTTAATATGGCCCATTAGCACATTGAAGATCCTGCCCATTTGTCACAGAAGGGCAGCACCAACTCCATTTGCTTTCTAAATTGGGAAAAAACTCATCAATATGGCTAATAAGTGGATCTGTAGATGCACGTGGTTTTCTTTTAGCACTCTTCTGGGCATCTAAAAACAACTATCATTTCTTTAATGGTTTTCAGCATACAAAATATTTTCCTCATAGTGAATGTGCAATGTGGAATACAAGTATACTTACACTTTTTGTGCGCACATTATGAATAGTGTCAGCATTTCATAGATGAGGAAAGCAGCCAAGTGGCCTAAGAGTGCTGAAGCTGGTGGGTTGCAGAGCTGGCATCTAGGTCTTTGGGTCCTGAGGTTGTGTTCAGTCCCATGCTGCCCTCCCCACAAGCTCTTCAAAGGCATCAAGATTCTATTTTAGACTCAAGGGTCACTGACAAAAGAGGCACTCGCAATTAACTGATCGGATCACCCCTGTTTTGTTTGCATGTTACCGGCCGTACTGGGAGAAGAGCTTTTATTTATTCAAGTATTTGATGATGATGATGATAATGACAATGACAATAATATATGTACCATTTCACTTTTGTTAAGAACTAGGAGCTGGATTCTTCAGCTGGGTATTCATGACTTAGCAAGATAACCTCAACTCCAGCTGCTATATATAGAAATATACATTTTTTGTATAAACCATGTTCTTATTGAGTTTTTAGAAATTTATTTATTTATTTAGAATATTTTTCCATGGTTACATGATTCATGATCTTTCCCATCCCCTTCCCTTCCCCCCTCCTGGAACTGACAAACAATTCCTCTGGGTTATACATATTCTTATTGGGGTTTGAAAGACAAGGGTAATATGATATATGCATAAATATGTCTTAAGTATGTAGGAATATGTAAATGTGTGTATATGTATCTATGTATATACACACAGAGAGACATTCATACAAATATATCTCTATCTCCCCTTAAGACTTCTCCTTTCTTTCCAATACCTTCTCTACTCCCTCTCTCCTCCTTCCCACCTCTCACTACACCATCACTTCAAGTACTTAGGATGCTTCTTCTCCCTATCAAAGTCTATTCTCTGAAAGGCATCTTATAAACACATCTTCACTAATGTGTAAATAATTGATAAAATCTTAAATGTATTATTCTTCCCAGGAGTGTTTTCATTTTAATCTATAGACAAAGTCTTCGACCAAAAGGAGCCTTTTAGATTGTACGGTCCTGAGAACATTCAAACTTATGAGCAGGGCTGACCAGGCGACCATGTTAGCTCACTGCATCTTAGAAGAGAATAAAGGTAATGAGAAAACCAGTGAGAGTTTGGTGGGCACAATGGGTTTGGGTGATTTCAGTATAGGCTTGTCTGGTATGATATGACCCTAACTGAGGGCATTTTGCAATAAGGTCACTGATATATTATGCATGTCCTGTACTGTGATGATGGACTATCCATTTGTAAGATTTCCTTAACTATCTGTTGTCTAAAAATGCTATCTAGTGAGTTTTTGTGGGAACAGCATTAGATCAGATATAACTGTCTAGAATGTGACCAGAGGGTGTGTTCCTGTTATTTTCTTTCCTTTTGGGGGTAAAGTTAGTTACTAGGAACAGTGATGGGCCATTACCTACCTAACCTCACCCTTTCTTTTCCCCAAAAGTAATACTTGCATAAAAAAGCCATTTGTGAAGCCTGGGAATTAAAAGTCTGTCAAAGTTTAAAATAATCAGATATTTTATGGATAATCAGAAACTCTCACCCTTTGTTTTTTAGAAAACAGAGTCACATTTACATAAGTTCTTATTCTCTCCCAAATACTATCTGGGTACCTGAAATAGCAGAGAATTGGTATATGTGTTTTAATTGGTTTCTTTCCTTCAAGTTCTGGATAGAAGGGCTTCCTGAAATACGTTACTAACAAGCAGACTGGAAGACCTAGCATCAGCCTTATTAAAACCCACTGGCTTGGCTCATTCTTCCCAAATACTTCAGGTTATCTAGGCACATTTACTTTCCAATAGGGAGACTAAATTTCTATAATGTTTTCCATGTTCTCTTTGTAAATTAAAGCTTCAGCTTCAGGGATGAATACTTAATCATCTGTCTATTGAATATGATGTTCTTGAGCTGTTACTTTTTTACTTCTTACATTGTATCTCTTGCAATACTTCACTTGATGGTTTCTTCCATTGTGAATTCCCTGTCTTGGTCTAGACTTCAGCTTTAGGAATCTTCAGACTCCCAATAGTTAGCCAGAAGAACTTAGAAGCTTCTTAGGACTTTTAATAAGAAGATATAGTAAGGAATTCAGACTTCTTGCTGACATCTTTTTAGATAACCCCCTAGAATGAGACTCCAGCCATCTAAAGTGGAGTAGATTTTTTGTATTTGGTGCTGCTGTAACATACTGAACCTTTCACAGGTTGACTTTCAAAACCAGATTTTCACATTAGGATCTGGTTTATTATTAGTGAAAATCTTCCAAAGATATATGATTTCATTAGCGTGGGCATGAACAATATCAATCTCAACCTCTCCCCGTCCTAGTGTCATAGTTTCATCTCTTGTAGCCACCTTCCTGGTGATGAACCTCTTTGAACTTGGTTGACCAGCTTGTTTCCAATCCAGTCCTTGAAGCTTTCCAGTTTGAGTAGGAACTGTCAGAGGGGAAATTCCACTGAGGGCCCTGGGGTTGTCATGGCCATGCCACAATGTGGTATTAGAATGGGACTTAGGCAGAGCTTTAACGATGTCATATTTACACAGCGTTTACAGATCTTTCTGTTAGTCCCAGTTTGAGGTAGGGTCATTGCTAGGACTCTTATCCCCATTTTACAGGTGAGAGAACAAACTGAAGCTCATAGAGGCTCATGACCAATAAATTGCCAGGCTGGGGTTCAGCAACAGGTTTTCTGATTTCAAATCTTATTCTGTGATACCAGGCAGCTCCTCAGTAGTTTTAGTTCTTTCCTCTAACCATTTCATTATTAGAAGATATTAAGCACTGTTCATCTTTAAAGTGCCATGTAAAAGTCAGATAATAGTGATGTCTTGTCCTCAAGTTTGGATAGCATTAAGCTTTCAAAGTGTGATGGAAACAAGACTTTCTTCAATCAGGAAAATGTATTGCTTTTCTCTTTTCACTTAAGGGTAAAATTGGTCTTGTTAGATAGCTAATGTGTGACAGAAATTTTAAGGTCTATGGGAAGGGGAAAAATGTGTCTTTCTTCAGTCTTTTTGGATATAGTTTCCTAAGGATATTTGTGAGGTAAGACAATCATCTGAAATGAATGTCTCTACTTTGACAAGCCTTTGACATATGTAAATCTTAAATTTCAAAAATAGCCTGAAAAGAAAGAGAAGATCTAGTTTGCATTTGATAGAGCTACAGCAAAACTCCAGTAAAACACCCACATCCTGCTATTAATGCTATCTAGAGTTCAGTAAACCAATGGAAGGGTAATTTAGAATTGTAAAGGGTTATGGTCCTGAGACATGAAGTACATTTTTTAAAATAGTTTTCATAAAATGCCTTTTTTTAAAAGCCACACTTTGGTTCCCTCCCTATTCCCCCTACCACTCAGAAACTACTCCCCACCCCCTTAAAAAAACCCTCCCAATACATAAGCATCATACAGGTTAAAGGCCATTCTGGTACAATGGACTATACATATCATCTATTAATTTTTCCTTCGTGACTACAGCAGTGAGCAATTAACATAGTAATCTTAATGTTTGGTGCTTTTAATTTTCTTAATCAGAATTTTTAGGAGATTGAGATTCATTCACCTAACTAGTTTTAATATTTATTATATAATGTTCTCCTCAATATTCCTTTCATCAAATTTACAGCAATGTAGATAAATGACAGCTTCTCTTCCACTGGCAACAAGGTTCTTCTTAAGAGTCTTCCTTAAGAGTCAACAACCACACAGGTTCTATAATTGCTAGCTTTTCACCCCGTGCCAATGTACCTCAATCATGTGATCACATCAAGTTTTTGATCAGTCCCATTGCAACATATAAGTGGTTCAGATATTGGTAATATTGACTTCTATTAGAATGTTTTCCTTAGGTTTCCAATTTAATATATAATGTCTTTCTTCAGACCATCTATTGAATAGCATTGTCCATAAAATCTTCAGTATTTAAGATAGTTGATACATTTTGTGTCATAGAAGCTTCACAGACCTTCCATCTGCCAAGATCTTTCCATTGGGTTCAATTATCTTTCTGATACCTAGGGAAAAAATGTCAGTCACTTGGATAGATTGTCCTTAGTTGAGAGCTTTTGACATCCTTTTTATTCCTTTATAAATATTATTTCAAACAGAAACTAGCTTGAGATACAGTCTTGTTCTTTAAGGCAATGTCAAAGAGAATGCCCTTCCATATCTCCCAGCCATGTTATTTAAGACGTCTGTATCTTAGTTACCTTATCCATAAAATGAGAGAGTTTGTCCCTTCCAGCTTTTAGAGTGACTTCAGAGACAGAATGCTGAGTTGGACAGATGATGGTTCTCTCAATTCTTATGTTCTCATATTCTTTCTTGACTTGCCTCTTCAATGTGGAATAGTTCATGACAAAAGCTCTAGTCTTAATTATTGTAATCACCAACTTTATCTTTTACCCTCCCTATATGTGTTTAGATGGATGCTGTAGCAAAATAGTTCATTACTCTAAATAATATTTCATTCCCAGATGCTTTTTGATATGACTATATCTCACCTATCATCAGGTTGGTGGAAATTTGATTCCCTTTTTTTTAGACTGGTTTACCTAGTATATTTATTAGTATATATACTTTATAATATATTATTAGTATATATACCTAGTATATATATTTACCTAGCATATAAACAGTATCATTTATTATTTACTAAAATGTCATCATAATGCATAAAAATCCCTATGTTTATATAGAATGAAAATTGATATGCATATTCAAGGACATTGATCCTAATGTACTATCTTGTTAGGACTCATTTGTTTATTCACTGCAATGGTTTTTTAAGTGGGTCTATTTCAGAGTTCTTAATCTTCAAGAAAAGAGTAGTTGGCTCCTAGAAAACAGAATGGTGCAATTAAGTCAGACATCCCTGGCAGTGAGGCCACCAATAAGTCTCAACTTCATAGCTCTTGTGACAGCACTCTCTCAATTCCATCTTTTACATACTAGGCAATAGTAGTTCTTGACCAATATAGAACTAACCCAGGCTAAACTGATTTTTTCCTAGTATTAGTTGTCCTACAGTTTAAGCTGAAAGGTTTCTAGATGTGGTTTAAGAAAGACATTCCTAGGTTAAACATCTTTTCTTAACGTCATGGAGCTGTTGTTTAGGCTTATCACATTTGAGGAGTTTTGTATGTTTTAATAAGGCATTAAAATTGCCATATCCATATTTTGTGATAGAACAAATATTAAAATTGTTTTCTAATAAAAAATCCTTCAGTTGAACTGTTTCTAAATTAATTTCATGAGTCATGTGAACTGAGCTAAAAGGATTCTTTTCCCAAACCAATTTACAGACATAGTCATAATAGGAACTGCTTTTTCAGAATGTTGCCAGTAAACCAATGCTAGCTGACTCCAGTGTTGTTTTGTTTTCTTAAAATTGTTCATTGTTTAGATAGCCAATACTGTTTATGTCACTTCTGTCTCTTTTTCCCAGCCAATTCTTTCTGTTTCTGTCACCTATCTTGGAATTTTTGTATTAGTTAAATTATTCTCTACTGCTGCATAAAAGGCTCATTCAAGATTACTTTGAAGCATTCATTGGTGACAAGGTATTTAGCCACCAACCTACAGGGAAATGGTGGTTCTTGATCCCTAAAGTATATATTTCTTGGAGAGATTACATATGTAGTTCATCTACCTGATGGTGGTCTTTCTCTGGTGTTGAAATCATTTTAAGTCAGATTTTGTGCTCATCTTCAGAAAAGTCTCTTTAGGCAGCTTTCTTAAAATAAAAAAAAAAGCATTTGAGTATTAGTATTAATGCTGTGACATTGATTCTGGTCAGTGCTTGGGTGTCCATATACTAATACAGCTTCTCTGTTGTTGGCAGGTAAAGTGAAATCTGGATCATAAGTCTGATGGTGCCATCAAGGAGCTAGTATAGTTATCAGTCAGCTTTTAAAATGGTGAATCAGGCTTAGGTGATAGAAATCAACCCATATTTCATCTAACTCACCATTCTCAAGAATATTTATGAATTCCTTAATGAGGTGATGTCTCCTCTTTGTTCAGATCCCTCCTAGGAAATGAATGTTTAGGATTAGCAGTTTGACTTTCCAGGCACCAAAGAAATCATGTAAGCAAACCCAGAGAGTGTTTGATCCTGAGCAAGATACATCCTCCCAAATTCTTCAGACTAATTATATATAGGTCTCCATGGTTCAAATTAGGGTATAACACCTTCCTGCTACTTGAAGGACTGACTATATGAACCGTCCTTAGCAGTAGTTCTTGGTTCTGAAATCTATAAAGCTAGGGGTTTGGGGCTTATACCAGTGTTGTTCTTTCCACATTTAAAAATCCACAGGAATAATAAGAGCCTTGATCTTCCTTTAAGACTATATGCTTCTGTTCAAGGCATTCCACCTTCATTCCTAATATTATCTTCTTGCCTTTGTGTATATTCATTCACTTGTAGACTATGACTGACATTCCCAAAGAGGAAGTGGATGCAATGACAGAGAGACCAAACCCTGACTCTGAATGGGAGGGCCTTAAGCATTCAGTGGTCCTTAGTGGGACCCAAATGACAACTCAATCGGAGTCTCCACAAAGCCATGACTTTGGGCCTGTCTCCATAAATGGCAAGGAGGCAGAAGACAAGGCACGTGGGGCAGCTGGTCTCCTTGTTAACAAGGAGATGCTAAGTTGGCCAAATGGGGTATGTACAGGTGTAGAAGAGCGAACCAGTGCCTTAAAGCACTTGGAGTGCATGTTATCTGAAACATCTGCTTCCTGTCAGCTGTACACTGATGGAAAAGAGGCAAAGGGTGGTGAAGACCATGTTACACCAAATGAGCTACTTGGGAAGCAGAATGGACCATATCCTGACTTCCGTGTGGGTTCAGGGTTCCCCATCCTCATTCGAAGTTTCCAGGTAGTAATGGTTTGGGTCACATGCCTCTCTTTGGGAGAGGGACAGAACTCTCCCTGGGATGGTGATGGAAGCAGTTTATTTCATACTTTTCTGATTAAAGAATGATTCAAGAATTTGTGAAGATATCTCAGAGGAACTTACCCAGAGGAATTCCAAAGCAAGAATTTCTATTTTTGCCAGCTAATTTGCAAGGCATATATAAATAAGCCTTGTCATGGTCATTACACAGTCTGATAAGGGCTTTAAAAAAGGGGATGCTACCTTTCTTAATTTAAATGAAGGTTTAAAAAGAAAGGTAAAATTATGAAACTTCTATGGGCAAGAAACTTCAATGTTTTTGATAACTACAGTTGCTCAGGAAACATAACCAGCTCTGTTGAAAAAGAGTAGCTGGGGTGGCAGCTAGGTGGATCAGTGGATAGAGAGCTAGTTCTGGAGACAGGAGATCCTGAGTTCAACTTTGGCCATAGACACTTCCTAGATATGTGACCTTGGGCAAGTAACTTAACGCCTCATTGTCAGCCCAATACTTAGTATTAATTCCTAGATGGGAGGGAAGGGTTTAAAAAAAAAAAGGAAAAAGAGTAGCCGGTTTCTCACCAAGATTATTTCAGACTTAAGAAAGAAATATATTTTTTGTCAAAAAATCTGACTCTATAAGATTCTAATATTTATTATTTTGTTCTGTTACCCTCTACCACTCCCATCCCAGGGAGAAAGAGAAATGGGTTTTAGTGATCATTGGTACTAATCATTTATGCTAAAGTAGATGTCTGTGTAATCCCTAAGACAATCAAGGGGTAGCTTTCAAAGTGATTTACAGACTTGGGGAAGGTGAGCTGATTTGGCTAAGATGGCCTTCCATTCTTTGACTAATATTTGTCTTTCTGATATTAATCACCAGGTGATGGCATAACTGATTTTTCTCTTTCCAAATATTGTTTCCTTTCAACAACACAAGTGAACATCTGACATTGATTTGAAAAGAGTTAATTAATTCCATGCATCATTTGGCCTTAAGGGAGGAACTATATGGCCAGTTTTCTTGATTGCAAGTGGTACAATCACAAGGACAAAACAAAATAATTGCTATTTGGCAAACAGTTTTGTATTCAAATTTTGAATCAGAAATCAATCCAAAATATTTTATGTCATTCATGGCCACTTTGTTTTTTTCATTAGACATACTTAGGTTATTAAAGGAATATAGTTCTTTTCTATCCCTTATGATTTGACACTTTGTTAGAGCTACTGTAAAATGATTAAAAAAAAAGTCCTATGCAAAAAACTTTTGGGATCCTAGTTGGATTTTTTGTTTGCTAAGACCCTGAAACTTTGATCAGGTCAGTGTCAGACAGTTGGCCATCTATTTCCCTCAGACAGGACATAAGTAATTTTGCTTCTTCACTGTTTCATAGCCTCCTCTCGTGAAGACTCAGACAGTCACCATCTCGGATGTTGCTAATGCTGGGAAAAGTGAAATCCCAACCAAAGATGTCCCTATTGTTCACACTGAGACTAAAACCATCACTTATGAGGCTGCCCAGGTAGGAAACATTTTTTTAACTTAAATCTTTGCTTATAGTCAAGTTCTTCTTCAAACTTGGTAGTTCTAGCAGGTGGCATTTATTTACTGTTTTTCATAGATTCAGAAGAAGAAAATTGCCTTCTAAAGGTTCTTCTAAAAAATTCTAAAGGTAATTCCAGTAAATTGTGGAAAGCTTTGGAGATTAGACAGAAAAGTTTGGATTAGGGTTCCAGTGGAGTGTGAAGATAAAATCAATGTTTGAGGGAAGGGATGGAGGTAGAGAAATAAGTGAAGACTTACTTTCCTCTATGTGCCAGGTACACAAGACCCTTTTCAGGCATGTCTTACTATCAAACTATACTATGCAAGTTCATCTGGACTAGTGAAGACTTCTAGAAGGGATAGTTTGGGAGAAAGAAGCAAGATTTAAAGGATTCTTCTTAGCCCTAATTTATTTCCTTTAAATTGGATTTTTTATACTCCAGACTAATAGATATCCTTTAAGGTGTTGTTTTGGTGAAGCTTTAGAAAAAGTGCCAAGGAAAGGAGGCTGCTGCCTGTGGAGCAGGTGCACATGGGGAAGAAACCATAGAACACAGTCGTTCTCCCTTCTGCTCTTTGCAGAGACATGACAAAAAAAGTGAGAAGACATGGATGGGGAATTTGTAAGCTTAATAAGATGATTCTGCCCTAAAGCATTCATATATCTAACCAACAAGCACTGAATATTTCAGGAACTGTATCGTGTGCTAGGGATACAAAGACAAAGTAAAAAACTGGCCTCCCCTCTTGGGGAGTGGAGTGAGATTCAGTGTATAAACAGATAAGTATATAAGTAAGAAATGTATTAGGGAGAAAACAGTAACAACCAAGGGGGATTTAAAAAGTTCTTTCACGGGAAGTGGTGCCTGAGATTAATCTGGAATGAAGCTAGGGATTCCAGAAGTGGAAGTGAAGAAGAGAGAGAATATAATAGAAATCGAGGCAACAGCAAAATGCAAAGTCATAGAATTAGGTGACTGAGGACTGAGTTGGATGAAAGCAAATAAGACAATTTGACTAGAGTGTAGGGAGCATGAAAGGGTACTAAACCATGTCTATTTCCCTTGTGGCACTAAAAGTCCCCCACAAGCACCTAGGTTCTCAACCTTGAATTCATTGTCAGCTCCTCTCTCCTTCAACCTTTTTCCATATCTAATACTTTAATAAGTTCTATCAATCTTTTTTTTTTCCAGTTTGTTGTGGACTCAATTCTTCCTACTTCTAAAACTATCACTTCAGTAAGAAACCTGGAAAGTTAGATTGGGGTCAACTTGTGAAGGCTTTACATACCAAGCTAAGGCATTAGTATTTTTTCCTAGAAGCAGTGACAGTAGGGAACCTCTAAAGGCACTTAAGGAGGGAAGTGATATGGTCAGAAGATTATTTTGGTAGCTGTATAGTAGACATGTTGGAAAGGGATGGGAATCTCTATGGGGCCTCTTAGGAGAGTGAGCCATATTCCATTTAAGGAATGGAGAGTGGTGGCTGTAAAAATTAAATTTTAGTCTCTAGTAATAGAAATATTATATTTAAGAGGTTTATTAAAGATTACTAGAAATCAAGGAATAAAGAAAATACAAATAGGAAAACCACGTGCCTAGAGCCCATTCAAAACCCCTGCGCTTAGCTTACCCACTACATCACTGCAATGGAAGAGCAGAGAGTGCAAGAGCATAGAAGAGGATAGAAGAGGGCGAGGTAGGCATTACTGCCTGTTTAAATACTAATTGTGATCTCACTCAGGTGGAGACTCAGGTGAGATTATAGGGAATTCTGGGAAATACCAAGGACTTCTGGGGATTGAAGTCTAGGGTTCAAATTTCCATTTTACATGGCCAAGGAGAGGGGTAGGAGATCACTATTAGAAGTTGAACTGCTAAGACTTGACAATTAATTGGATATGGGGTATAAAGGAAAAGGGAGAATTAAGGAAAACTTCAAGGTTGAGAACTTAGATAACTAAAAGGATTGTGGTGTCATAAACAGAAAAATCAAAATTTGGAGAAAGAGTAGATGGGAGGAGAGAATGAGTTTCATAAGTAAAATGTTTTGTTTGAGGAAAATATTAGGGAGCAGGTTGGCAAGTGACCACTATATACCTCTGTGACTGGCTTAGATCAGGAGTCCCAAACCAATTGACTAGGTTGCAGAAAGGTTTGCCACCTTGGACATATGCTCTTTCCTGCCTCTTCCTTAATCTCACATCCAATCAGTTGTCAAGTTTTATTGTTTCTGTCTCCCCAGTACATCTTGCATCCATTCCCTTCTTGTTTAGGCCCTAATCTTCCCTAGACTTATTGCAATAGCCTCTCCCTGCTTCAGGCCTCTTCCCTCTGGGCCATCCTACATACAGCTGCCAAAGTGTATCCCTAAAGTGCAGGTTTGATCATGTCACTCCTCTGGGTTGGAATCCCACCTCAGACACTTGCCAAATTTTTGATCTTGAACAAGTCACTTAACCCCATCAGCATCCTCCAGATCATCATCCCTAAAATGAAGAAGAGATTGGACTTGAGACACCAAACCTCTTCTGACAATAAAACTATCATTAGATAAACTAGTTTGCCACTTAAAATTTTCCACAACCTGTTCCCAACTCTCCCTTCTAGTCCTGTTCTTCATATACCATTCCATCTCCAAACTCTGTACCTATTTTCAGACTGAGGTGCCTACCCTGCAATAGGTTCTTTCTTTACCTCTGTCACTGAAAATCCTTAGTGTCTTTTAGTGCTCAGTTCTAATGCCTCCTCCCCCAAAATTACATATTTGTATGTGCAAATGAGATCGTGTGTGTGTGTGTGTGTGTGTGTGTGTGTGTGTGTGTGTGTGTATCTGTGTGTATCCCTTGCCCAGGGCCTGGCACACAGTAAGTGCTAAATAAATGTTAGCTATTATTATGTGCAGATTTATCATATCATCCAATTCAATGTGAGTTCCCCACATGCAGGGACTGTTTCATTTTTTTCTATAACTTGACACATGAATTCATGATAAGTGCTTGCCTCTTGATTCATTGCTCCCCAAGGTCAGTCTTGGGCTGGTTGCTACCATCACCCTTATCATTAGTCCTTTGTCTTGATGCTGTCTATCAGAATTTTCATTTGGAGAGGGAGGTGCAGTCAGTAACAGCATTCCCTTCTCTGTTCAGGAGTATCACTTGTCAGCCTTTCTTCGTGAAAAGGGTGGAAGCACTCCATTCAGATACACTCCTCAGGAGAGAGAATGAACCACTGTCAGTGTCAAAACTGACTGTACAGAGTTTCAAAGTTAGAAGGGATTTTATTTTTTAATCCTGACCTTCTGTCTTAGAATCAATATGGCATATTAATTCCAAGGCAGAAGAGTGGTAAAGGCTAGGCAATGAGGTTTAAGTGACTTGTATAAGATCATATAGGTAGAAAGTGTCTGTGGCCAGATTTGAACCCAGGACCTCACATCTTTAGGCCTAGCTCTCAATCCACTGAGCCACTCATCTGTCTCATGGAAGAGACTTCAGTGGCCATCCATTCTTTACCCAAAGTCCTTCAGTTGGGGGGTGGGGTGGGGCAGGAAGCCATCATCTCCTAAGGTAGTTCTACTTTTGTATAGCTATAAGAGTTAGGAAGTTTTTCCTTATTTTGAAGCCTGAATTTGATTCTTTGAGACCCATTGCTTCTAATTCTACTCTACAAAGTTAGACAACAGTAAGTTTAAGTCCTCTTCCTTTTGACAGCCCTTTACATACTTACCTATCAAGTCTTAACCTTTTTTTTCTGTAGTATTCTCTCTTGTCTCTCTCTTTCCTCCTCAATTTTAGCACATTTAGGTGGTTTCTCTATGTATTTTTTAAACTACAAGTTTGAGAAGCTATAAGTTAGAAACTACTTGATCCCATTTCCTTCTGCTCTGATTATTGGGCTATCAGGGATCATGGATTTGCTTATGTTTCCAAACTCCAGGGCTTGTATACATTTGCCAGTCACCTTTCTTCTTTATTCCTCCCCTCATCTTCCAGGCTATTTTGTTATCAGTCATCAAATTAGTTAGCACTGGGACACACACACACACACACACACACACACACACACACACACACACACACACACACACACACACACACACACACACAAAGACAAAGACAAAGACAAAACAGTCCCTACTGTCAAGGAACTTAAATTTCAATGACGGAGACAACATGTACCTAAAAAATACCTATAGATGAAAGGTAGCTTTCTAGTTATTTGTTTTTTGTCATTATAAAAAGGTTAACTCTCTGTAGGAAAGATGCCTCCTTAACCCTTATTCTCTAAGTGAATTAGTTGAATTTCCCTCGTTAGAAAACCTGTTAACAAAGATAGATATAAGTAAATGTAATATATAAATTATATATATGTTAATATATAAAGTAAAAATGATATGCTATATACTTTTTAAATATATAAAGAGATATTCTATAAGATGTGGATTTCTTCTACACTATGCTTATACTTCATGAGATATTTCGCAAGATATGGTTTTCTGCCTCTCTCAGGATGGCCCCCATAGCCATGAAACCAGACCATGGGGCCCCTTGCTATCAGCCAGGGTCCTGTCCCAGCCTCACCTCTAAGGATCTACATCATAGATGTAGATGCCCCCTAAGCCACCAGTGTCCCTCTCCAGGCTGTGAGAATCTAACCTTCCCTACTTAGGCTGACTTTGTGAAAAGGACTATTTATTAATCAAAGCATTACTGTGTAGGATGTTGGTTATTATTTTAAAATGTATAACTGAGCCAAGGAAATGGCAGCTGCCATTTCCTCTTAGTCTTGTCCTCTTATCCAAGGAGATGCTTAATGGTGGTATGTGACTATCTCTGCAGACTGATGAGGGCAATGGTGACCTAGACCCTGGAGTCCTACTGACAGCTCAGACCATCACATCTGAGACCACAAGCAGTACTACCACAACTCAGATTACCAAGGTAAAGTACTAATACACAAAGTATGGCTGGTTATCTGCTGGACTGCTTAGTCAGCTGCTTTCTTACCACCACCACCACCACCCCAAAAAAAATCTTGGCCCTGACAAGGGGGTAAAGTCTTACCTTGCTCCCTTGTTTGAATTACTCCTCAAATTTCTGCTTCCTAGCTAGACGTTGAATACTGATTTTCCCAAAAGCAAACCCAAGTGCCCTGTAGGAGAAGGCAGTAGACAATGAGAGATCTCTTGCTGGTAGATTCAAGGAAACAATATAATGTAAATTTTTTGTGTGTGTTATATTTGTAATTTTAAAAACCTGTGTTCAGTCCCAGCTACTAAGCTTAAAGAAAATCCCTTTTCTTGGCCTCAGTTTCCTCAGCTATAAAATGAGAGTAATCATTGCACTACTTATCTTTAATATTTTGTCAGCCAGAAAACACTATCAATCAGTCAAATACTAATTGTTATAGTGCCTGGTACTGGAGATACAAGTTCCAAAAAAATGAAATAATTCCTACTCAAAATGAGCCTATATTTAAATAGAAAGGAAACAAGTATCTAGAAAAATAAATAAAAAGTTAACTATGTATATACACACACAGTTCTGGAAGAACTGTTGGAAAAGGTTTGCAATATTATACAGGAGCCAGCAACAAAAAAAAAATCCCAAAGAAAAAGAACAGCAAAGAAGCAAAATGGCTGTGTGATGAGGTTTTACAGATAGCTGAGGAAAGAGGAAAAGAGAAAAGAAAAGGAGTAAGATCTCCCTACTCAGTACAGAATTCCACAGAACAGCAAGGAGAGATAAGAAGGTTTTCTTAAGTAATGCAAAAAAAAATAGAAGAAAACAATAGAATGGGACAGATCCTTTCAAGAAAATTAGATACCTCAAGGGAACCTATCATATAAAAAAAAATGGGTGTGATAAAAGACAAAAATCATAGAGACTTAACAGAAGTAGGAGAGATTAAGAAGAGGTGGCAGAACAAATTCATAAGAACCATACAAATAAAAGATCTTGGCATCTGCAGGATTACCCAAAATGGACATACCATAGTAGAGAGTTCAGACAGACTAAAGCCTGTGTGTGGATCACAACAAAATGTGGCAAGCCCTCAAAGACATGGAAGTGCCAGGGCATCAAACTTTTCTCCTGAGGAACCTGTATGTGGGTCAAGAAGCAACAGTTAAACATGACACAAATGATTGGTTTGAGATTGGGAAAGGAGTATGACAAAGCTGCGTAGTGTCACCTTATTTAACCTATTGACAGAGTATATCATGTGAAATGCTAGGCTAGATGAATCAAAAGCCAAAATTAAGGCTGCCCAAAGAAATATCAACAATCTCAGACCTACAAACAATACCACTGATGGCAAGAAGGTGAAAAAGAATTAAGAAGCCTCTTAGTAAGGATGAAATAAGAGTGTAAAAGCTGGCTTGAAGCCTGACATTAAAAAAGCTAAGATCTTGGCAAGATCCTATCACTTCCTGGCAAATAGAGGGAGAAGAAATGGAAACAGTGTCAGATTTTATATTCTTGGGCTCAAAGATCACTGCAGATAGTGACTGCAGCCACAAAAAGAAAGCTGTGGTAAATCTGGACTGCATACTAAAAAGCAGAGAAATCACCTTGCTCTATATAGTCAGTGGTTTTTCCTGTAGAGCTACATGTCGCTGTGAGAGTTGGACTATAAGGAAAGTTGAGTGCTGAAGAATTGATGCTTTTGAATTGATATTGAAGCTGACTTTAGAGAGTCCCTCGGACAGCAAGGAGATCAAATCAGTCAGTACTGAAACTAATTCACATTATTCACTGGAACGTCATACATTGGCTACATAATGAGAAGACAGGATTCCCTGGAAGGACCCTACTTTTGGAAAAGATTGTAGATAAAAGGAGAAGAAATAAGAAAAAGAAACAATGAACATGAATTTGAGAGGACTTTGGGAGATAATTGAGGATAAAAGGATCTGGCGTGCTATGGCCCATGGGGTCATGAATTTAGACACAGCAATGATTGAACAATAATAGTAAGGTGAATGGGCATTGATAACTTCTGCAGTCTCTATCCTAGACAAGGCAGTCCTGGGCCTGCCTTCATACAGCTACCAACTTAATTCAGACCCTTAATATCTTTTGCCTGAATTGTTTTTAACAACTTTCTGAGCAGTTTTTCTGTTTCAAGTCTCTCTCTTCCTCATTCCAGTCTATCCTACAACATCCTGCCAAGAATAGGCATCTATTTGGTGTGTGGCAGGCTTCAAAATACACATTTGCTGAAGTAGGAATGCCCAATCCTGTGCTCTCATTAGAGCCTAGGGTTGCTTAGGCAGCAGGGCAGTGTTCCAGAATGGCTCTGCTGTTGTGCTTTCTTCTGGGAGAGGCCTCAGAAAAGTCTCATTTTAACAATCTATCCCATGTGGTCCTGCCCCTACTCTCACTCTTTTCCACCTTCTGCCCAATAAAGCTCCATTGTCCCTGAGAACAGGGTCCATAGAGCCAGCCTCCTTTGTGTGAAATTCTCTCAAAAAAGGTCCAGGATTTCAAGTCAGATTGATCCATAGACAAGGAGAGCTTGGAACAACCATGTCTGGGTCAGAAAAGAGATAGATCAGGTAGGGTGGCTAGGACAGGGAGGAGACAGAACTGCCCAACTATGTCTTCATTTTTCTTTTCTCTCCAGTAAGAAGGAGCTTTTGGGCTGGGAAAAAAAAAAACAAAGATTATTAGGGGGAACTATATCTTTGGGCTCTGAGAAAACTAGTAGATGTGATGCTGAGTAGCGTCTCAGTGCCCTCATCATTTAATCCCGAACCTTTTAGAACAACACTTGGAATGACAGAAACTATGTGCCAAGTACTGGGCAAAAGGAAGCAGAGCCCCCATGGCTCCCTTCCCTATCAGGATGACTTCTCAAACCAAAAACTCCTCTGGGGCCCTACTCAGGTCTGTGTAGTTGTATCTCCCTAAGGTCAAGAAGTGCCTTGCCTATATTTGTATCCTCCTTACTGAGAATCATCCTTCTGACATTTGGACCTGTGCTTAATGAATGCTTTTCATGAATTCTTTTATTCAGTGTTCAGCTATCTGGTTAGAGCTCCAACTCCATCCCTTTCCAGACTGCTGGGTTTAGGTGCTTAAGGACTCTGAGCTTCAATTTCTTCATCTGTAAAATGAGAATGATTCTACTTGTCTATGATGGAATTGTGATAGTCTTACATTGTTTGCCTCACAGGGTTGTAGTGAGTAAAGAGCTTTGTACTATATAAATATCAGCTATTGTTTTCTTTTCACATTGCCCTTTTAAAACTCAGTCCAAAATATGTCGACAGAGCAAAGTAAAACTAGCCCACCTATTTTAGGCAGCTCAGTGCCCAGTGAATGGTGTTGGGCTTGGAGTCAGGAAGAAAACCCGAGTTCAAATTCTACTTCAGATTCTAGCTTCATCTCCATCTGCCTTAGTTTACTTATCTATAGAATGGGAATAATAAAAATCCCTACCTTCAGGTATTTCTGTGAGGGTGAAATAAGATAATAGATGTAAAGAATCACTTTGCCAACCTTAAAGCACTCTAGATTATCCTGATTTGAGGACCACCTCTCCATCAGTTATATACAGGCATATCTATATAGATATAGATATGGGGGGGGGGGGCAGGCCTGTCCACATCCTTCATTTTATAGGGAAGGCAGATGAGCCCCAGGGAGGGGAAATTTGGGCCTGGACCTCAAGAGTCCTGACTCTAAGACCCTCTTCTTGCCTCTTTTATGGTAGCTTTTCTTAATCACAGAAATTGAGAAAATAATATGAATGGAGAAAGGAAAAGGATTTTTGTATTGAAGACTTCAGGGATCCAAGGATCTACACTTATAATCTTGGAGAAAGGGATAAAAATACAGATTCAATTGCTAAGCAGCAGCAGATTTAAAGTCCCCCCTTTTTTTTTTGCCTTTATGACCCCTAATAACCATTTTTTCTTTGATTTTAGACTGTAAAAGGTGGGATCTCAGAAACCCGGATTGAAAAAAGAATTGTAATCACAGGAGATGCCGACATTGATCATGATCAGGTAGGAGAGGTAAAGAACCAGTGGGGAGAGAATCCCCTAATTAGGAATCAATCAAGCAGTAAGCATCTATTAAGAACCTACCATATGCCAGGCACTCTTCTAAAGTCTGTGGAAAACAAGGCTATGGGTATTTCAGGATACAAGAGCAAAAATGTAGGCCCTGTTCTAAAAGATTAATATAGTTGTGGGTACAAATATCTGATCTTGCCCTCCCTCTATTCCTGTCATTTGTTAGTTTGGTGAAAATAACATAAGCATAACAAAGCTATAAAAGGAAGACCATTTAATTCCATAAGCATGCTTTTGATGCACACTCCAAGAGCCATATGTAGTAAACAACTGGCATTCAGAAAATTCATATTGCTGATATTTGTTAAGGCAACTTTGTGTGAAGTGTGCTTGTATTGTATATTTTTGCCATGAAACAATGAAAAAGGTGTAGTGAAAAAGCACTAGGTAGGGTGCTTCTATTCTAACTCACTGTAACCTTGGGACAGTTACTTTGTGTCACTGGTTCTCATTTCCTCCTTTTTAAATAAAAGGCTTTCCAGCTCTGGCATTGTGTGATAAACATGTGATTTTCTTGCTTTTGGGCAACTAGAGACTAAAAGGTCAGAATTATTATTACTGTTTGTATCAGCTAAGCCAAGTCAGTGCTATACAGCCTAGAAAGGTGGAGAAACAACTTATTTTTGCCTCAAGCATCATCAAACAGGATTACCAAATCTCTAATTCCATATCCTTTCTTTCTTGAGGATGATATTATTCAGAAAGCCTTTTAAAAATAAAACAAAACCAAACCTGAACTGCTAGGCTAGAAGCAGATTTGAGATAAAAAGTTAAGGATGTGTAATTGAAAGGACCCAGAAACCAGGATGGTAAACCAAGGGAGAGGACTTAGCTTCTTGCCCCCAAGGAATCTGTTAAGCCATCTCACTGTTCTTCCTCTTTCAGTCACTGGGAAGGCAGCAGTCAAGCAGTAGTAAAACAAAACATATCTGACAGGAGATAATATAGCCTGGTTACTCAGTCCCACCTCTGGGGAGAAGGGGAGACGATTTCACGTATGAACCTCTCTGAGTGTTAGGAAGTTTTTCTTTTATATCTAGCCCAAATCATGTTCCCTGTAACTTCTGCCTGTTAGCCCTAATTCTGCCCTCTAGGGCTGAGTGAAACAAATCTAACCTTCCCTTTATATAGTAGTTCTAAGATATTTGAAGATAGCTGCCTTTCTCCCTGATGCCACTAAATCTTTTCTACTTCTTGTGTAACAGCTCCATTTACTCCAGTTAGTCTACAGATAGTGTAGTTTTGAGTACTCTCAGCATCCTGATTGTCCTACTCTTAATTGTTGTTGTTGTTCAGTCGTTTCTGACTTTCCGTGACCCCATTTGGGCTTTTCTTGGCAAAGATACCAGTTGTGGTTTGCCATTTGCTTCTCTGGCTTATTTGACAGATGAAGAAACTGAGGCATACAGGGTGAAATGACTTGCCCAGGATTACCCAGCTAGTAAGTTTCTGAGACCAGATTTGAACTCGGGAAGAAGCCCAGCTTTCTATGCACCATGGAGCCACCTAGCTGCCCTACTCTTAATTCATTCCAGCTCTCATATATTTCCTAAAATGTGGTGCCTCAAACTAGATGCTGTATCCTACTGTACCTACTGTGTATCCAATCTTTTGCTAAGTGCCACGAGAGACCCAATTCCTCTAAATTCTAGTTCCTTTCCGCTTTTGATTATTTCCCATTTATCTTGTATATATTGTATATCTTGTAAGTACATAGTTATTTGCATGTTGTCTCCTCACTAGATTATGAGCTTCTTGCGGACAGAGACTGTCTTTTGCCTCTCTTTGTATCCCTAGTACTTAGCACAGAGCCCGAGACATAGTAGGTACTTGATAAATGTTTACTGACTCACCAAGAAGTTAAAATATGGTCCCTGATCTCAAGCTGCTGAGTTTAGTTAGGGAGACATAAGCTCTCTTCTGAACTCCAGTCCCCTACCTTACAAAATTCTAACTGGATGTCTGCCTTGATCAGTATCTTTAAATTCAGCATAAACAAACCGGAACATGTATTTTCCTGCAAATTGCCACTTCTACAAAGCTTTCTTATTTCTGTTGAGAGCCCCCTTCTATCCTCTCAGGCACCAAGATCAATACCCTGGGAGTTAACAACTCTCCTCTCTCACCCCCTCCATTAATTGAGTTGACCCCCATTCTATTCTCAAGGCTAAAGCTCTAGTTCAGCCCTTCATTACCTCATCCTTGGAGTTCCTTCATTAGCTCCTTCTTCCAGTCTCTTCCTCTCTAATCCATCCTCCTTATAACCCATCTAAATAACCTGACAGATCTGACCCTGTGACTCCTCTGCCCACAGACCTTGTTTGATTTCCTGTTGCTTCCAGGATAAACATCATCTTTCCAACCTGGCATCAAAAGCCCATTATACTTGGTTTTCCTCTTATGTGCTAGCCAAAGGTTCCTGCTGCCTTTCCAGGCTTTTTATACTTTTCTCACCAGATTCCATTCCAGCTAAGCTGACCTTCATGTACATTCCTTTCACCCAGCACTCCATCCATGCCTTTGCATTGCCTGGCCTCCAGGCCCAGAGTGCCCTATCCTGTCGCCTCTACTTCTTGATTTCCTTGACTTCCTTCAAGCCTCAGCTCAAATCCCACTCTCTGCAGGATGCCCATCCTGGTCTTCCTCACTGCTGGGGCCTTTCCCTCTGAGATTACCTTCTGGATCCCCTGTAGAGATCTTGTATGTACCTATTAACTTACATGTTGCCTTGAATTAGATGGTGATCTCCTAAAGGGCAGAGACTGTTTTTGTCTTCTTTGTATCCCAGGTGCTCAGCCCAGGGCTTGTCAAATAGCACGCACCTAATAGCATGCTTATTGGCTGAGTTCTTCACTCTCTACCTCAGTCTCTCAGAATCCCTATCTTCCTTCATGGCCCCCCAGTTCATAGGCCACGAAGTCAGTCTTTCTGTTCCTCCAGTTGGGAATGTTCTCTGCTTCCACCAAATTATCTTGTACTTGTCCAAGTCAGTGTTGTATTCCCTAGTAAAGTATAAGCACCTTGAGGGCTGAGACCACACCTTCTACTTGTGCCCTTAATCTATGAGTTTGGCCCCTTAGTCAGTCGGCCTCTATCTCTCTCCCTTAATCTCTCTTTCCCTAATGACTTCTTCCCTGCTGCCTATGTGTATGTCTGTGTCTACCTCCACATCTTACATTCATTCCATCTATATGACTATGACATATGAGTTGGACCCTCATCACTTCTAACCCAAATTATTATAATAGCATGCTAATTGGTCTGCATACTTCCAATCTATATATCTCTCTATCTGTTTCTAACTCTTTCCCTCCTTCCCTTCTTGCTTTCTTCTCCAGGCCTTCTTTTAAGTGACTACTAATCTTTCTAAAGCGCAATCCAACCATGCCATTACCCTCCTCAAAAATCTTCAGTGGCTCCCTATTACCTTGAGGATCAGACACAAAACCTCTCATTCTGGCTCCTACAATTTGACTCCAACTTGGTAGCTTTAGTTGGTTTTACTCCTTGTTCTCTACATTCTTGCCACAATGGACCACTGGGTGTTTTATTTTCTTGGTGTTTTGTTTCTTCCCTCCATTTCTTTCTGTAGGCTGTCCTCATTCCTAGAATAGAATTTCTTCTCATTCTTAGGACCTCTAGCTTCTTTCAAAGCTTAGCTTAGGTGCTGCCCCCATACACAAAGCCTTCCTGTTCCCCCACTCCTCTCAGCTGCTAGTTCTCTCTCCCTTATCAGATGAGCTTTTATTAGCTTGTCCATGTACATGTTCTATCCCCCAGAAGAATGCAGATTCCTTGAGAATTATGACTCCCCCCCCCCCTTTTTTTGCCTTGGTATCCCCAGTGTCTAATCCAGCATATAGTAGGTGCTTGTCAAATGTTGCCTGAACTGAATGGAGCATTTAGGGTACAGATAAATGCTAGATTGTAATATCCAAACTCAATTCTTCTTGCCTTAAGAGAATTACCTCACTGAAAGAAAGAGTGGTCCAAAAAAGGGTTAGGATTTATGAAGATAGTGCTTAAGCTGGGCTCTGAAATTCTGGAGAGTTTGTATTGGAGAAAGGCTGGGGGAATAGCAAGATGAGTTGGCCAGAGGTGAAACAGGAACAAGACTTCTGAGCCCATGATTGAGCTTTGGGCAATAGGTTTTCATCCAGTGCCATGTCTCATCTGTTTCCCTTCTCATTTTCTATTTGACCTTCTTGTTTTCTATCACTCAAGAATGCAGTGATGTACATATGAAAGCCTTTACAATAATCAAAGGAAAATGCAGGGGTGAAGGGAAGCAATGGGGTTTCCCCCCATAATTAGTGAAAGTTCATTGTGTCATCTTTCTGTTTTCTCCTGTAGCTTCTTATAGCTTTTCTGATCTGCTCTTGACTCCATCTTCATATGGTCAGGTTCTTTCCCATTAGGTTTGCATCCCTTCCTAGATTCCTCACTCAACTCCTGCAACAGAGTACCTCTGCCTTGTGTTTTTTTTTTTCATTCTGCTGCCCCATACATATGAAAATCATAAGAATCTGCATGAAAAAGGATTTCACAGGTCATCTGAGCCAGTTCATACCTGAGTAGGAGCCACCTGTGCATTATTCCCTATAAGTTATCATCCATCTTAAAAGCTCTCTGGGGATGGGAAACTCACCTACTTCTTCCTCCAGCCTGTTATCTTTTTGAGCTGTTAATGCAGCTCAAATGCAGCCTTCTTCCCTTTAGCCTCACATGCTCTATAAATCCTCTCAGGAGCACTTAGTGAGGAAGGAAGGGTCCCCTCTTCCTTCTCTCCCCACTCCTAAAAGCAATCTTATCTTCTTACTTGTTAGTGTTCTCTAGTCTGGAACTTGATTTTCATCTCCTCTGACCTAATCAGCTTAGATTAGTGTACTTTCTGCCCTGGACTTGTTAGACCTTCAGGGAAGAATAAGGGATTGCCTTTACCATAAAGATGCTGTTATAAATCCATTTTCTTCCCTTGTAAATTGGTCCAGCTGCTTTCTTTTTTAATTACTTCAACTATCTCTCTTAGGTCCTCGTTCAGGCAATCAAAGAAGCTAAGGAGCAGCACCCTGACATGTCAGTGACCAAGGTCGTGGTCCATCAGGAGACTGAGATTGCCGAGGAGTAACTCAGGTAAGAAGGCATCCCTGACAGATCCTCACAATATCATTTAGGAAGATGAGGGCTTAACCTGCACCTAGTAGTGTTTATCACCATTGCCTACTGGTAGTAGTCTGTCCAGCATGGGTGAACCAGCCAGAAGAGCCCCCATTCCAAAAAGAAGGCCGCATGGGACATCAGGAGGTGTAGACAAAACTTAGTGTGGCTAAAGGAAGTGGGGATAGGAGAGGAGAGGAGAGGAGAGGAGAGGAGAGGAGAGGAGAGGAGAGGAGAGGAGAGGATAGGAGAGGAGAGGAGAGGAAAACTTATTTTTAACTCTAGTTTGGGAGCCTTGAAGTCAGATTCAAATCTTCTTAGTCTTCCTCTCCTGGAATAGTAGAAAGAACACTGTATGAGAAGACTGGGCTCCAGCTTGTCTGTGAGACCTTGGGAAAATCATGAACTTCAGGTTAGTATCTGATAAGTGAAATAATAAAGGTAAAGTCCTTGGCTACCTACCCTTAAAATGCTATAGGAGTGTAAACTATTATGTCTGTAAAGTGGGGAGAGTAAGTTACTGATTTTATAGGAGTGTTCCAAGAACTATAGAAATCATTCAAGTTGAATACTTTATAGACAGGGAAGAATCTATTAAATGCTGCCCTTTTATTATTATTTTTTAAAACCCTGAACTTCCATCTTGGAGTCAATATTGTGTATTGGCTCCAAGGCAGAAGAGTGGTAAGGGCTAGGCAATGGGGGTCAAGTGACTTGCCCAGGGTCACACAGCTGGGAAGTGTCTAAGGTCAAATTTGAACCTAGGACCTCCCATCTCCAGGCCTGGCTCTCAATCTACTGAGCTACCCAGCTGCCCCCTAAATGCTTCCCTTTTAAATCTCTTCAAAGATCTGGAAATTTTCATGGACTTCATGCTCTCTTTGAGTCTATAGTACAACATGGCAGCCAAAGAAAAACTTAATCTTAGGCTACATGATAAGGAACATAGTGCCAGAACATCTCTTCCAGCTTGCCTGGTGGTACCACACTTAGGCAACTGTGTTCAATTCTGGCCCCTATATTTTGGGAAGAATAGTAACAATTTAGAGAGTATCTAAAAGAGGGTGACCAAAATTGCACAGAAGGATCAATTGAAGTAACTGTGTGGGGGTGGGGGGTGGGGGGATGTGTTCACATGGAGGTGGGGCTAGACTTGTTCTGCTTGCCTCCTTTTGTCAGAATGTCTTTAGATAATTGAAATGCTAAATTGTAATTTGAGGATAGTAAAAGTAGAAGCAATATTTTTTCTTATCCAAATTCATTGACCCCTTGGGAACCTATAGGCCCCAAATTAAAAACCCTTCAACTGGATGGCCTTTCAAGTTCAGAGATTCTGGGACTTCTAGCTCTAAAATTTGCCATCTGCAACCTACTCTATTTGTAAGTGGAAACCTAGCATTAGAACAAGAGCAATAAGCTAGGTTGGCTTTCTCCCTTGTCTCTCTTTGATCTGCCTTTCTTTTTTCTTCCAGGAATCTCACCTCACTCCTTTTCTAGTCTTGGAGAAAACTACCCGAACAAAAATGAAACTTCGTTCAACATTCAGACTTTGGACTTTCGAGATTTTTCCAAAATCACTGAAAATTCATCTTCCTTTGCATTTGGAACTCATGATGTGGGATTCTTCTAGGTGCCACTGAGCCTTTGCCATAGCTTTTTCTAGATTGTGATGCCAGAAACTGCCCAGCTTTTTACTCTATGGACTGTTTTTTAGCTAAGCGGTGGTGATTTTTTTCAGGGTGGCTTGCACTCCTCACTTTTTCATACCAGTTTTTGACCCCAGGCACTGACCATTCCATGGGCTTTGCTGCCCAAAAGAACCTCATCCATTGTGCTGGAGGAGAAAGCCAGATTATTCATCTCTGTACTTTATCGCACCCTGTTGGTGACAGATAGAGCTACAAAAACCAGCTCTTCCCCACCCCCCACCCCCACCCTACCCCCAGAGCCAGTGAGTTCATTTCATCTGCCTGATTGAAGTCTGGGGTAGTAGAGGCATTTCCCCAGTGCCTGATTGGAAGGGTGTTCCTTTGAGAATTATGGGCAGAAAGCCAAACGCACACCATAACGGGCAGAGACCTCGGCTGCGAATGTAGTGTTTTTCTAACACTTTTTTTAAAAAGCTATTTCAGTAGCTGTTTAGAGCAAAGAAACTGGAACTTACTTCAAACATATGATACTGTGAATTATCAAGCACATTCATGGAACTGTCACCCACCTCCTTAACCTTTTAGCCCCTTCAGGAACAGCCTTTCTCCCCCAACACAACACATCAAATTTATGGACAGGAATATTGAAACCACAGCTGCTGACCACTCAGGTGGACTGTGCAGTATCTACCCAGCAAGGATGATCAGCAGATACATCAAAAAAATGCTTGTCCTACCTAATGGCTTCAGGAGGGACTATGGGGAGGCTTAATGAGGTGTGAGAGTAAGTCTCTGTTTCTGACCATGTGCTGCTCTCCTATAGGAGAGTGGTGGAATTGGCCTTGAAATGTCAGGTTCTGCCAAGAAGCATTCCTGGGGAAGCTTCACTGATCCAGAGGTATCAGAGCAGCCAGACCTGGACCTTCTTTTCTTCCCCCTAGTGTCTACCAAGAGGTTTCTCCCTAAACCTAGGCCCTTGTGGGCCTGGGACCTTTGTCTCCTTTTCCAGGGTTGTAGCATGACCTGGGAATCAGAGCATGTCTTTCTTCCATAAGCTTGACTATTTTCTACTTGAGTTTGAGGTTTTCTGGATTTGATTTTGAAGTGTTAGAACTAATGTCCTCAGGAGTCAGGATTGCAGTGTTTCCCATGCCTCCCTGGGGGCACCTGCCTACCCTAGCTCAGGGCTATGGCCCTGAGGGGTTCAGGATTTTCTCTCTGGTCCTCTTATTGGCCTGCTTTTGTAGTCCTGGACACATTTTCCCAAACTGAAAGTCCTAAACTAGAGCAGGAAAGAAGTAAAGGCTTCCTAGGGTGAGGACAACGTAAGCTGCAAGAGGCAAGAAAGTAAGCAGTTTGTCCAAGCTACGTAGTACCATCAAGCAACTGACTTATGTCAGCCACCTCCTTCCCTCAGATTGCCATGCTGTGCCTGTCCCTGCCCTAGAGCCAGTAGACCAGGAGATGCCACCCAAGGCCATGAGCATCCAGTTACTTTGGAACTGATCTCAGTGGAAGAAAAAAAGAGTGGACTTCAGGGAGCTTGAGGTTAATGTGTTCTTTGGAGAAGGTCAGCCCCCCACATGGTGCTTAGTCACAAAGGCCACCCCAGAAATGGAGCTGATGAAGCCACAGCTACAGGTGGAGAATGGGTTATGAGCCATGCTTTGTAATAGCAAATCCCAGAATTGCTGGGGAGCAAACATGTCCTTTGTCACATAGGAAACTACTCTAAAGTGACTGAATGAGGGGGCAGCTGGGTGGCTCAGTGGACTGAGAGCCAGGCCTAGAGATGGGAGGTCCTAGGTTCAAATTTGACCTTAGACACTTCCCAGCTGTGTGACCCTGGGCAAGTCACTTGACCCCCATTGCCTAGCCCTTACCACTCTTCTGCCTTGGAGCCAATACACAGTATTGACTCCAAGATGGAAGGTCAGGGTTTTAGAAAAAATTAAAAAAAAAATAAAGTGATTGAATGACTCCCTGTCAGCCCAACACCATAAGGCATCTCTCTACAGAGGGCAGCCAGTGCCCGCTATCTTCACATAGAAAGCAAGTCTTGAGAATGTTAGTAAATGTGCCAGTGAGGTTCAGAAAGCAAGAATGAGAAGGACCACAGCTTCCTGAAAAGCTGGCCCAGAGCAGTGGTAAGATCTGGCTTTTAGAGCACTAATGTGGTAGGCCTGGGTCTTTATCCCAGTGGTTCACCACTTGGCTCACAAGTGGCTTATTTGCTGTGTGGCCTTCATTCAGTGTTCCTCTCTTCTGTCCGCCTCAGTTTCCTCCAGACATAATGGTATGTAGCATTCCCTCTCCCAAAACCTCCTTCTTTCCTTCCTGCAACCTTAACCCCAAATAGATTTTTCTCTGCCTATTGTATTTCAAGTAAGAAAAGGACCAGATGAAAAGAAGGCTTAGGCCCCACCCAGGGCTGAGAGGAGACATTTAGAGCAGGAGGACCCCAAATTCGGATGTGTCCTCCAGAGGCTTATCCATACCCCCAGGTTTAGTGACTTGGCAGGAACTTTACCAAAGTGACTCAGACACAACACAGACAACTTTCTCTACAGTTTTATTCTCTTCCACCCAAGGTGAGACTGCAGGGATGGATCTGCCGCCCCCCCCCCCCCAGCCCCCCAGCCACACGCCAGCAGGAGCATCTGTTTACAGCATCTTAGGCTGCTCAGCATCCAGGGCAGTTGGGTGGGAGTGCAGGGCGGGAGAGGAGAGACTTGTCAAGCTCCCAGCACTGGCCGATTTCCTCTCTCCAGACCCAATTCCACCAACTTGATCTAATCTAGGTTTGGTTTCTACAAATCAGTTTCAGGTGTATTATTTTAGTTGCAAAGAAAGAAATGAAGGTTTGTAAATTAAAAACAAAAACTCACAATGATGAATTGTATTGAATAGCTGTTTACATTTCTTGATGAAGTAGGAGCTATGGCAGCAGAATCGAAATGGGAAAATCCTTAGATTGAATTAAGTGATGATTGGATCTGCTATTTGGGATTTTAGTGAGAGGCAGGGTAGGTTGTGATAGTGTTTAGACATTCTGGGTCCGTCTTGCTGCTTGTATTACTTTTTCAATAAATTTTCAAACAAAGACTTGGTCTCTTGTTTCCTATGGGGACTAGCAAAAATGGAATGGTGGGAAGGGGACCCAAATCTGGCCCTGGTTCTGGGTCCTGATGCCAAGAAGGCGGCCTCCAAGTGAGTCGTAAAGGATTTCTGAGAAGCGGCCACTATTCCAGGCCAACTGGAACTAGGCCCCAGTAGAACGGGGAGGTGCTTCCTTGGGGGAGGGGGTTGGGCTCGGAGGGGCAGAGCTCAGAGATTAGGGCTAGTGTGGCTACAGCGGTCCTTAGAGCTGAGGGGTGGGGGTGGGGGGCAACCTGAGGAAGAGGCTTGGGGTCTGGGCCTGTTTCCCTAAAGTACATCAGTTCCCTGCAAGGACAGAAAGCAGGAGGCAGCCTGATGGCTCCCGAACTCCTAGACCCTAGCAGCAACCCCTGAACCGCAGTGCTTGTCTCGGTTCTCCGCAACCCCCACCCTAACTCGGGGCTCAGCCCAGGGCTCTGGCTTGGCTTGGGCAGGCAGCTTCGCAGGTGACCAAGGCCAATGGGGCCAGCAGGAAGAACTTGCTAGTTTCAAGTCCGGCCCCTTCCCGAAATTCATTCTCCAGCATTGCTACAGGCCTGGAGCAGCCGCTGGTCTGGCTTCGGGCTCTCCTTGCCAAGTCAGACCCAGGACATCCTGGGGTATGCAGAACAATCGATGGCAGCCCCGGGGCGAGCTCAAGGGCTAGATGGCAGCTCCAGCGTCGGGCAGACGCTGTGATGGGATCCCGACACCTCAGTCTTACTCACACCACGCTGGGCACACACTGCCGGTTGGTAGAAGTATGAGCTTGGAGCCCTTCAGACCCGAGCCCCTAAGTCCCCACCGCCGTCCAGTTTGGTATAACCGCCCAGGTTGAGCAGGTCCAGGCGGGGCCAGCTGCGGTGTGCGCGATCGCGGCTGGACGGCGTGCCCAGCATCACCTCTCCTCGACCCAAGTCAAGAGATTTGGAGTGTCCTGCAAGAACCTGCGGCTGCACAGCGATGACCACGTGTCCCAACCTGCCCCGGGGGCTCCAGGGTGGGGAGGGCTCCCCCCGCGGCCCGGGGGCCCTCAGCGACCACCTGGTGAGCGGTGGGGCTGGCAGGGCCGGCCTCAGACTCGGGGGTTCCGAACGAAGGCTCCGCACGGACAGGGCGGGGGAAGCGCCCCGACGGGGCGAGAAGTCTCTCCTCTCGGGCGGCCAGGCCCCCCCGGGTGGCAGGGCAGTCCTGGATTGGCAGTCCCAGGCAGGGCTATCGGGAGGTCGCAGTGCCTGGGCCCGCAATGCCCCTTGGCGGAGCCGTCGGGTCTCTAAGTCACGATTTTCGTAGAGCAGCGTGTTGGCGCAGATGAAGATGAAGAGCCCAACGCCCATGACCACGGGTCCCAGGAGCCTCAGCTTTTCGGAAGGGCCCGGGGGACGGCTCGACCGTCGTAGCTCCGCCGGCGCTGTGGCATTGGCCGCACGGGCCCCCAGCGTCCCCGAGCGGTGGGGCCAGTAGCCCGCCACGGCCACGGCCATGCCCACCAACACCACGAGCGCCCCCAGTGCCGCGAAGGCCCCCGACGGCGAGCGCAGCCGCAACCGAGCCCGCAGCCCCAGCAGCTCAGGCTGGGAGCAGCGGCGACGGCCCAGGCGCCGGCGGCGGCCCAGGCGGCGTAGGGCTCGGGCTGGGGCCGAAGGCAGACCGGGGGACTCCGGGCTCTGTGCCTCCCCGCGGGCTCCGGGGCTCCCTGCGGTCATTGTCCCGTCGTCAGGGCGCTCTGCAGAGAGAGAAGGAGCGTCAGCCGACGGGGCCCGGACGCCCGGGTTTGGAGCCCTGGCCCCAGTCTCTCCAGGGAGGACGGGGAGCTGCTCTCAGGGCCCTCTTGGAGAACCTTTCCCGGCGCCCCCGGATTCTCCGGGGCTGCAGGCGGGGAGCCGCCCCCGCCCGGGTTTTCCGCAGCGAAGCTCCGAGCCAGGGAGACGCGGCGGGAGCCAGAGTTGGCCGGGCCGGCGGAGAGGCTGAGGGCAGGGGGGCCGCAACACTCTCTCCGCCCCATCCGGAAGCTTCCCAGACCCGGGGCCAGATCGTACTGACTCCGGCCGCCCCCTCCTCACCCCAGCCCCCACCCCCCGACTCCTCGCTGGGCTGCGCGGGGGCAGGGGCCCGAAGTGTCCGCAGCAGCAGATTCTCTACGGGTGAGTACGGCCCCGCCTCCCCTACCCCCACCCCCACCCCCACCTCCAGCGCACGTGGCTCCCGGGGCCCCGCGGGAGGGAGAACTTTGGGGGCTCTCCTCCTCACCCCCTGCCCACCCGTAACCTAGCCCGGCAAACCTGGTTGGCCAGGGCAAGGGCCCGCATATCTCCGTTCCGGGCGGGGTGGGGTGGATATTTGGGAGGACCAGTCCCTACGATCTCCTCCACCCCCAGCCTCCTTCCAAACCAATCCTCGGGCAGAACTAAAGCTGGATGGAGTAGGAGAGGTGGTGGGGAGAGCGTTTACCCAGCTCGAGCCCAGGTACTTGGAGGGAGAAGCCGAGGACGTAAGGAGAGAAATCTACAAATTCTGGGGGCTGCAAGGTAGGCTCCCCCCTTCCTCCCTCCCCCGAGGAGGCAATGAGCTAGTTAAGATGATCCGAGGAAGCCTGGCTTGCCCCTGGGCTGGAGCTCGGCTCTGCAAACAACCATCTGTGTGTGTGTGTGTGAGTGAGCGTGAGTACTATGGAGAGACTGCAGGGGAAGGGAACGGGAACTGGGACCTGAGCTCCGAAACCTTGGGAGAGGGAGAAAGGCTGGGGGACCTCGGTGCCAGCCCGGCCTAGCTCCTCCTCCCCCCTCCCCCCTCCCCCGGCCTCTCCGGGACACTTCCCCACATTGCAGTGTTTCCAATTCAGGCTCCTTCTCGATGAATCATCTCCCCTCTTCCTGCCTCCCCGGCCTCCTTTCTTCCACTCCTCACCCCCTCCCCTCCCCCGGCCCTCAGGCTTCAGGGCTGTCCCGCCTGCCCTGTCCCCGTCCCCTTCCTCCCCCTATCATGGACTATCCCGATCCTGCCGCTGACAGCTGTCATCTCCGGTAGAGTCAGCCCTGCCCTGCGGAGTACATCTCAGGCTGGGAAGGAAGCATCCTGGGGTGGGAGTGGGGGGTAGGGAATAGCCCCATCTCTGCCCCCCTCACGCTGCACTGGGGGCAGGAAGGAGAGTGGGAAGGAACTGGGGGCTCCGGGAGAACTGGGAAAGCGGACCCTCCCCACCCAACATCTCCTGCATTTCTGGGCTGCAGAAGGCGGTGGGTGGGCCGAGTGTCCAGAAGGATCAACATCCTTCACGCCCTCACGCGGGCTTTTCTTCCTACCCCGCGGAAGTGTGGGCACCCGTTAATGCCTCTTGCTAACTTGGGGTTTGGAGGGAGTCGCTCCTTCAAACACACACCCACCACCACCGCCGGCCAGTGATGGCTGGACAATTCAGGCCACCCCAGGGAGCCGCGGAACACCCTCCCCCGCCCCCCCCCCCCCCAACTTAAGGTGGAAACCCTAACAGAAATCATCTTTGTGGTGGCGGAGGAAAAGGAAAGGCCAGTCAGCGCGAGAAGTGGAGGCAGAGCCAAGTGTTCTGCCCTGCTTTGTGCAGGACTCTCTGCACTAACTGCCCTCCTAAGAACTTCATCCAGGAGGCCATGTCTGGGAGTCTAGGAGGAGACCGAGGCCTGGCCCTGGACTCGGAGGAGCCCAGCTCCTCCGAACGTGGAAGAGCATCTCTGTGTCGGTCCTCCCCCTTCTCTCCCCCAAGAATGGAAAGTCTAGGGAGGCCGGAACAGGCGTTTACCCCTCCCCCGGGTCCCGTGTGGACCCGGACCCCCAGCAAAGTCAAGGCAGACCGAGAGAGGAGAGAGTCAGGGCAGCGGGGCAGACGGGGGACAGGGGGGGGCACAGGGGCCATAGGGTCGGCTACAGGGCCTCCGCCCACAGTCCGGGCCCTCCCCCCAGCTCAGCCGACGTGGGCGGGTCCCGCGTTTGCCCCGATCAGTCCGGAATAGCGGCAGCATAATAGCATGTGAGGCCAGGAGTCCGAGACACTCGGAAAAGTTGTGCGAGACAGCCCGGGGCGAACCTGGCAAGGCCAGGAGGAGCTGGGGCGGGGGGACTGGCGCCCAGACAAGGTCACGGGCTCCTCTGGGTGATGGGGGAGGGGGGCGACGCTTGGGGCCCGGCCGGGCTGGGCCCGAGAGGAGGGAAAGGGGCAAAGTTTAACAAAGGGCCCGGGAAGTTTGGGAAGTCTGGAGGCTGGGGGCCTGGTTTGGGCGGCTGGATGCTTCGGCCCCGGGCTCCCCTCCCCGCGTCGGGCGCCTCCCTCTGGGGGGTGGGAAGGAGGAATCACGGGGGGCCTTCGTTAGCCCGCCCCCGCCCACTGTCGACTCACCTGGTCAGGCGGGCTCCTCCCGCTCGGGTCCGGTTGCCTCGCTCCCCTCCCGCCGCGGCTCCATAGCCGACTCTCGGGCCTCTCAGAACCGCTGCCCCCAACCCCCAGCGGCCCATGGACTCCGCCTCCTGTCTGCCCCGTCCCCCCCAGCTCCAGCTCCGCCTCCGCCTCCCCATCCCCACCCCCAGTCCCGCCAAGCCCCGAGCCCGCCGCGGCCTCACCTCTCCTTCCCAACCTCTCCAGCCCCCTCGGAGATAGTCCTAGGAATCTCCCCGCGTTGGGGCAACCCTGGCTCTCGGGACACCCCGGGGCTAGGCCAGCGGCGCATTCAGCATTTCCCGGGCTTCAGATCTGGAGCGGGGTGCAGGGTGGGGGTGTCCTTGATGTGCCGTCAGGGCGGCGGACTCCCTTGACCAGAACATCCCTGGAGGCAGATTGGAGGGAGGATGCAAAAGGGGCTTCTCTCCCCCATCCCCCAAATGTTGGGAAGGGGGGGACCCGGTGTCAGAACGCACGTGCAGTCCCTGCAGGGGTCCCAGGATTCCTCTGGGGAACACTTTCTCCCCTCCCCCAGGCCTTCGGAAAGAGGGTGGGTAGTGCAGTGGTGAGAGGAGTGCGTGGGAAGTAGGTAAGAACTATTCCTAGCGCTGCTTCTGCCTCGGAGCTGCCAAGGCCGAGGGGGGCCCCAGGCCCAAAGAGAGGGGGCCTGGCAGACCTAAGGAACAGGTGGGCTTGGGGGCCAGAGGCCCAGCCATGGATCCGCTTGCTGGCTGGCTCCTCCGGTGAGCCTGGCTAAAGCGGGGATCACTTCATTCCTCCCCAAGTGGAAGCGGCTCACCCACTCGGGTCAACTTTGGCAGACCCTGGAACTGGCAGGAAAGCTAATGGGCCTCCCAGGTCTTAGCTGGGCCTCTGCCTCCTCACTGGCCACCCTTAGCCTTTCTTAGTCCAACCGTGCCCCTCCCCAAGCAGCCCCGCCCCGCCCCTCTCTGAACCCCTTAGGGAGACAGAGGGTCAGAGCTTTCAAGCTGAAAAGGAATTTACAAGAAGTCATCCCAGCCCACGACTTCATTTTCCAAATGAGAAAGCTGAGATCTGGAGAGGCGAAGTGACTTGTCCAAGGATGCACCAGCCGAGTAGAAGAGCCAGGATTCGAATTTGCATTTTTTGACTTAAAATGTTGCAATTATTGCTACCTCAAAGGGACTTCTTTGACTAAAGACAGAGAGTAGGGGCCCAACGGGGAAGGGTCTAGTGATGGAGAGGATGTCTCCGTGCTGTTCTGATTCAATCTGGGAGGCTTCCTGGAGGAGGTGAGATATCGGGAACCATCTGAATATCCAGGGTTTACAAGGACTAACCCAGGCTATCCCTGGATACTTCTTACAGACTCCCTTCATATAAACACCATTTCTTAATCACATTCTCTGTGCTGTCCGGAGAGTCTGTAAATATATCCCCTTTCTGTCCCCAGCCTCGTTCTATCGCCTGTGACAGTGGAGTTGGGGCCAAAACCCCAAACCCCCAGATAATTCACCTAAAAGCGAGTTAGCTCCGAGCCCTCCCAGGCGAGCTTCAGAGGAGCCTGCAGACCGCACGTGGAGCTGGCAGTCCCCCTGGCCTCCCCCAGAGGTGCCACTGGTCTTGGTTCTAATTGGTCCCCAGAGCATTGAACTGACAATGGAAGGGGAGGCCACCACACCTCCCAGGGATCTCTCTTTGGAGAGCCTGGACCCCAGAAAGCCGGAGTGGGCTGGGCTAGACAGCCAGCTCTGAGGCTGAAGGCTGCCCCCCCCCCCCTCCCCAGTCCCCATTCTGGCTGCCAGAGACCCTGAGCTTCTCCCTTTCTCCCTGCCTGCCTGGAGTGTTCTCTGCATTAGGGAAGGGCATTTCTGCCCCGGGAGCTCTCTACAATGGAAGCTGCAGGTCTGGAAGAGAGAGGAGCGGGTTAGAGAAGATAAAGGGGTGCTGGCCTAGGGTGGGCAGGCAGGCACTCTGGATCCCCCATTCCTGAAGGCTTGTGGGGAGAGTTTCCAGGGCTGTGAACTCATGAGAAAACCTCAACCCCTTGAATTGACTCCACCACTCAGTTGTCTTCTGCTCTTCCCCCAATTCCCTTGAAGCTCTAAAGTTGGGGAGCAAAGATGAGAGACTGAAGACCGATGAGCCACCCCTTCGCCCCTCCAACCACGGGCCTCCCCAGACTGCCAAGAGATCCATGACATGGGAAAGGTTAAGCCTCTCCCTGTCCTAGATCACAAAATGCACCAGGGGAATCCTGAGGAATCTCCAGGTCCACCTGGACCCTCTGCTTCTTTTTACAGAGTGCAGCTTCGGTGCAGGGAGGGAAAGGAACGTGTCCCAGATGACACAAGGAACTTCTGGCCAAGCCAGGAAGGGAAACTGGGGTCAAATCGTGACCCCTTACTGGTGGGATGTTGGACGTTGTTGTCCCATCCCTCTCTGAGCCTCAGTTTCCTTATCTGTAAAAGAGGGACTTAGGAAGTGGAGCTGGAATTCCCTTTCGGCTCTAAAAGAGGGGATTTATTGGGGTGGGGGGAGGCTCAAAGCCAGTGAGATGGGGACCCAAGACCCTTGGGCCGCCCCCTTCCTCCAGCCCGGGGGATGGGGCAGTTTCCCTTGTCTTGAGCTCCTGCCCTGCACCTTTTTTCCTTTTGCTCGCCTCCGCCTGTTCTTTAGCGCCGTCCCCCTCCCCCCTAATCCCAAGAGGGAAGAAGGAGGAAGGGGAGGGGGCACAGGAATGCAGAGGCAGCCCCGGCGGGCTCTGAGCCCAGTTTCCATGATGCGGGGCTGGGGGCGGGGAGAAGGGGGCGGGGGCTCGGGAGGGAGCGGAGCCTCCAAAGCGGGAAGCCTGGGAGCAGCACGTCGGAGCCTGGCCGGGGGGTCGATGGGTGGGAGGGGGGCGCGCAGGAGGCTAGTGAGCCTCGAGCTCGGCTTGCGGAGGGCCATCCTTGCGCAGCTGCAGGAAGCGTCCAGGGGGCAGACCAGAGTGTGGCGGCACAGCGGAGCCCTCTGAGCGCAGGACAATGTGTCCAAGCACGGACCCTCCTGCTGCCCTCCCGGCCCAGGGCCGAGTGACCAGGAGGGGGCATTTCCGCCGCTCGCCTTCAGTTTGGGGCTGCGTGTGGAAGGATTCCGGCTCTTGAGCCAGGAGTTCTAGCCCCCTCCCCCGCGTGTGGCCTCCGCGCGGCTCGCCCCTCCGCGGTCTCAGGTGGAGCCCGCTGTGGGCCTTGGCCCTGCCCTACCCCTCGAGAAGGCCGGCCCGCGGCGGGTCTAGCGGACTCCATCCCCGGGGACCTTCCCTCCAGAGAAAGGCTGTGGCGGGGAGTTACACCCATTGGCTTGCGGTGAAGCCGGAGTCCGAGGCGGGCTGGCGGGCCCCTCCCTGCCTCCGTAGGAGTCCAGAGGAAAGTTTTCCCCCAAAGTGACTTTGCCGGGGAAGCTGGGCCGGCGGGGCCCCCCAGAGAGGGAGGGAGGGAAGGGAAAGGAGGCGGCTGAGAGCGGAGCCGGGAGACCCAGAAAGGTTTCAATTAGCAGCTGCAGGGAATGGAAAATAGTCTGATGTTGTTATGTAAGTGGCCTCATTGGGGTGGGGGGGCACGATAAGAAGCTTCAGCTCCAGGGGCCAGAGGACTCCAGGGCGGGGACCCAGAGCCTAGACCATGCCGGGAGGATGGAGACCAAGCCTGGGAGGCAGGGGGTGGGCGCTGGAAGGGAGAGGATTTAGGGGATCTGGATGGAGAGCGGAGGAGAGGTGGGGGCCCAGAGCTCGCCACAGGCCCGGGCTGTTTTGAGGCTGAGGAGAAAGACCTCCAGGCCGATCAGAAGAGGGAGCCCCCCAAATCTGGATGCATTGTGGGTGCTGAGATTGCCCTCAGTGGGAGGGAGAGGCTTCTGTTTCTCCCACTGTCACCCTGACCCAAGCCCTGTGCCTCAAATGTCCAAGCACTTTTCTCCCAGAATTCAATGCCAGAAGGCAGCTCCTGGGCGCAGGGCACCAATGAGGACCTCTCCTCCGGCAAGCCACCTCTGAACGGGGCAGGTCCTCCACTCCTATGTGTTGTAGGCCAGAGGAAGGGAGCCGAAGTGCTGGGGAGGAGGAGGAGGGCAGGACGGGATGCCTGAGAGAGAGGAGGAGAAAGCCCCGAGCCAAGGGGGCAGCCCAGAATGAGGAGGGGGCTAGACAGCTAGAAAGAACCTGGCAGAGCCTCGATCTAGCCCAGGGGAAATGAGGACCGAGCGAAGAAGCCCTGTGGTGGGCACATTGACTTGGTTTTAGATTGTCCTCTTCTCCGCCCGTTTCAGTGTATTTTCACTTATTTGGCTAAATCTTTCCGGTTGCATTTTCTTCTTTTATTTCTTTCCCAATTGCATTTTAGTCTGGTTCAGGCTTGCGTTTGGACCCTCTTCCGGGGCCTCACAAAGACTCCAGAGAGGGGAAGGAGCTGCGTCTCCAGCACAGTCTCTGTGCTGGGACTTTGCATTCTGACTCTGGAGAAAGCTTGCCCGGGGCGTGGAAGAACCATTTCCACCTCAGTGTTCCGGGGTTCTGTGATCCCCATTGTCTCCGCCCCCCCCCCCCAGCTGGCAAAGCCCTTGGGTCTGGGTTACTGCCGTAGTGCTGCCCAGAACACGGTCCTCCTGGTGGTTCATTTTTTAAGAGAATCCCGAAGCCCAAATCATCCCCCCAGTAGAACCAGGAATCCAGCCCCGATTTGTAGGATTGGCCCATCTCTGGGCCGTTGAGGCTGAAAAGGGGAGGCAGCTTTCTAAGGAGCCCAGGAAGTCAGGTGGCTCCGCTGTGGACTTCCTGGCCACTCCGGACGGAGACCTGCCGCCATTTACACACACGGCCCAGCGCCTCGAGCTGGGGGTCTTGGCTCTACCGCGCGCTGGCTGTGTGAGCTGGGATAAAGCCGGGCCCGGTTCTTGCTGGGCCGGATCTTCTGAGCTGTACAAGCAGGGCTCTGGAATCATTCCTACGAACCCTTCGAGCTTGGAGGCTCTCCTCGGAGAACAGGCCTGACATCCTCTGTTCCAAGAGCCTCTCCGCGGTACCAGTCTGGGTTCCAAGGCCTCCTCCCCTGTCCCAGCTCTGCCAGGCCCCCTTCTCAGGCACAGCCCCCTCGGCCCTCCGGTCTTCGTTCCCAGGGATGCCCCTGCCCAGGCTGGCATTCCGGGTTCTCGGGACGCCAGGACCTGAGCTCCCTCCGAGGTTCTTTCAGTCTCCATCAGAGGCTCCCAGCGGGTTTCCTCGGCTTTAGGGAGGCCCGTTCTGGGGCACCGTAGGCAGGCTGGCTGGGAGGAGGAAGCCCTCAGAGTGGCGGCGGAGCCCGGCTTTGCCCCCCTGCCTCCGGGGACGCGGAGGCCCTGCTGTGGCCCGGCACCTCGGGAGAGGCATGTCAAGTCCTTCATCATCACCAGGACGGCCCTTGCGGGGAAGCAGCCTCCGTCCCTTTAGGAGGAAGAGCACGGCCGTCCTCCGCTCCAGCCCTGGCTGAACCTCTCCTTCTCCGCCTGGATTCCCCCCAAGCAAGACTGTGGAGCTCCTAAAGTAAACTCCTGCGATGGCCTGTCAGAAGCACTAAGGCTGATGGGCCCCCGTGACTCACTGTCTGGCCAGCAGCTTCCTGCGGCTGCGGGGAGGCCGAGGACGTGCCCCCCCCGAGGGGGAGGGGCCGCGGCCCGAACTGACCCGTGTGACCCGGAGCGGCGAGCTCTCAGGGCTGGGGTCTCGGCTTCTACCTCTGGGCTTGCCCTGTGGGAGCCCCGGGGGCTTCTGGGAGCCGACCTCTGGCGCCCTTTCAGCCGTCCCAAGCGCCCGTGGGCCCAGCGGCCTCAGCAGGAGACGCCCCAGGCTCGCCCGTCCCTTCCGCTCAGCCTTCCTGGGCCGGCTCGGGCTGACTCTCCCAGGCAGGCCTCCTGAGCCTCAGGTCAAAGGGAGCCAAAGCCGCGGCCGCCGCTCCTGG